>NC_056748.1:629370641-629615641 GCF_019279795.1 Protopterus annectens | reverse complement strand
ATACAGAAGAAAGCATTGTATTCAATTAGTGGTCTGATAAGGGTCATGAAAGTGGAGTTATAAACTCTTTATTCTTGTATGCAATGCCCTAACTTATGAGATATACAATGTAGAAGGCTTTCCTTACCACTATGAACACATAGTGGTCGAAGTTTAGATTGTTGTTAAACTGTGTTCCCAAGTCTCGTACCACTGGGTTTGAGCTTTGAGGGGTGCTATTTATATCATAATTGGCAGGGGCTACTTCTTTCCCAAAGGGGATAATAAGGCATTTTTTGCATTTAGTCCAAGGTGTTGGCACCAGTCATTGGTCTGTGACAGCCCCTTCTGTAATATGTTAACATTGTTGTGGGACTCTATGATTGCATCCAGTTTACAGACTTCCGCAAACTTGGTAAGCCACAGGCCATTTACTTTTACCTGGACTTCAGAGAGATAGATTCCAAACAGTAGAGGGCCCAGTACAGATCCTTGTGGTACCCCAATGGTAACTGGTGTACTGGTGGAGGTGGACTCCCTAACTTAGACAGTGTGCATTCTCTCGGTGAGCCATTTGGTTACCCATCTAGTGATGTACAGGTTAATCCCCAGCTGGGAGAGTTTCTCAATGATCCCTGAGTGTGGAATTGTGTAAACACACAAAAACATACTCGGAGGCGCTGATTAAAAATCTACCAAAACAACAGAGGCCTCCAAAGCAGACACCCAAGCAACTGCCACCTCAAGACATAGCACATGCAACACATAGTTCACAAAGTCAGTGTGCTAAACAGTCACAGCCCTTAAGGCCAAACAACATGCCAGACACACTTGTAATAGGTGACTCCAATGTCAAACACACTGACGTCCCGCTCACCAGAATGAACAAGGATAAGGTCACAGTAAGCTGCATGTCGGGAGCTAGAATCCGCCACATAACACAAGCACTCAGGTCACTCCACAGCAAGTACAAATATGACTCAGTCATTGTACATGCCGGTGTGAACGACCTGAGACGTACCTCCCTGGACTACATGAAAAGAGACATAGAGTAGCTCTCTGATTATGTAGCCCAGGCCGGTATGACCCTGACCCTGAGCAGCATCTTACCCTCACCAAAAATGATGCCACAGTACAAAGACAAAATGATCAGTTTTAACAATTGGCTTAATTACTGGTGTCATTCAAAGGGGATCCAATGTCTGTCTGCTTGGGATGACATGCTCGACAAGCCATGCTGCTTCGCAAGGGATGGCTTGCACCTGTCACCCCTGGGATTCCGGATATTGGCCAAGGCTCTTGCCACCCCCATAGTGCCTTTTTTAGGCAAGGCTCAAATGACAAACCTACCTCCCTAGAAAACACAAGTGGAAAAAAAATAAGGGTAATGCTGCTCAATGCCAGAAGTCTAAACCTCAAGATGCACGCCCTCGAAGCCCTCCTCAGTATGGAGAACATCGATGTCTGTGCAGTGGCTGAAACCTGGTTCAAGGCTCCTGAGAGCACCCCAGCACTATTAGGTTTTACCTCATATCATGCCTTTCGGCCCCAAAACTTGGACCGAACCACAAAAGGAGGGGGAGTATCCATATTCATCAAAGATACCCACACCTCCAGGTTAGTGGCAACGCACGAAGCATCGGAGACCATCCAGGTGCAACTAACCATAGGCAAAACTGCCTTACAATTTGTAGCATGCTACAGACCACCCTCTCAAACTCAGGAAACTCACACAGCCTTCCTGAAGACACTGGAGAGTATGAATGTCTCTCCAAATACCATCATATTGGGAGACTTCAACTACCCAAACATAGACTGGGAACATTACTCAAGCCCAAACAACCTAGCCCAAAGGTTCCTAGAATTCATAAACTCAAATGCGATGGAACAACTAGTCACCATTCCCACAAAAGGAGACAATATACTAGACCTGATCATCACAAACATGGGGACAAAATGCTCCACACCGGAAGTATATCCCTCATTGGTAAGATCAGACCATAAATTAATCTCACTGGAAATCCACATCCCGCCCCCACCCCCTGCACAAAAGACCACAGTGAAGAACTTCTCAAAAGCCAACTTCATACTTCTTAAGACTGAAGTGGTATCCTTCAAGGTCCTTGGGCCAGTGGAAACCACAACCCACACTGCTGAATCCTTTGCAAATGCCTTCTACGGGCACCTTCAAGAATGCATGGATCATGCAATCCCGAATAAAACCAAGACCCATTCCCCCAAAGGCAGGCACCTGGTCTGGTGGACCCCAGCCATAAACAAACTTTACAACAGAAGGAGGAAGCTACTACATGACAGAGCAAAATCCCTAAATGGGAAGGCATCTCTGATCAGTACTAGCAAAAAACTACGATCACTCATAAAATCATACAAGGCCAACTTTGAGAGAAAAATCGCAAAAGACACAAAAGACAATCACAAGGCCTTCTTTAGCTATGTTAGAAACCTGGGTGGAAACTCCCAGATATGCTCAGAGTTAGTCCAAAATGACAATAAATACACTGAACCCACTGACATTGCCAACATTCTGGCAGATAGGTTCAGTGCATATTTCTCCTCCCCCTCCCCCCCAAAAGGAGAAATAACTATCCCAGCAGAGTGTAGCCTCCCTAACATCTCAGATGCCCAGGTGAGAGCCGCCCTCTCTAAAGCTAAAAACACAGCATCAATGGGAACGGACGGTGTCCCGGGCTGTGTGCTACATGAACTCCAAGAGGAACTAAACCCAAACATAAGGCTGCTGTTTAATCTTAGCCTTACTACAGGATACGTACCCAAAGAGTGGCGTACGGCAACAGTGGTCCCACTTCACAAAGGCGGTGCTTCTACAGACCCTGGAAATTACTGCCCCATAAGCTTGACGAGCCTGGTCTGCAAAGCTATGGAGAGGATCATTATGGAACTCATAAACAAAGATATTGGGGACCTACAGACATTGGATCCCACCCAATTTGGCTTTGTCAAGGGCAGATCCTGCCTTTTGAACTTGGTCGACTTTTTTGAAACCGTCACTAAGGCCATTGATGAAGGTAAGGCAGTTCACACAGCCTACCTTGACCTTGCAAAAGCCTTTGACACAATACCACACTCGGGCATCATAGACAAACTCACCAGCTTAAATGTAAACCCATATGTCACGAGATGGGTTGCAAACTGGCTCAAGGACAGAACCCACAGGGTCAGAGTTGCTGGAGCTATATCAGACTCTAAGCCAGTCACAAGCGGTGTCCCACAGGGCTCAGTCCTGGGACCCCTCTTGTTTGGCATTTATTTTTCAGAGGTACAGGCAAACATAGGAGGATTGTGGCTGACAAAGTTCGCAGATGACTGCAAACTGGGCGCCATAATTGATACTCCAGCGGACACAAACATCCTTCAGAGAGGACTCATAGAAATGGATAATTGGTGCCAGAGCCATGGCCTTAAGCTTAACACCAAAAAATATATAGTCATACCCTTTGGGAAAAACAAGGTACCCACAAATTACCACATAGGTGGTAATCCATTAAGTACGGAAGAGGTAATCAGGGACCTAGGGTCCCAGGTTGACAGTAACCTCTCATTTGACACTCACATTGCCAAAGTGGTTAGGAAGACCTTCTATATTGCCCACCTTATCATGAAGGGTTTCACATCTAGATCAAGAGAGGTCATTCTGCCCCTGTACTCATCTCTTATTAGGCCAATGATTGAGTTCAATGCCCCATTTGGGATGTATCTTACCCGACACCTGCAGCAGTTGGAAAGACCCCAAAATGTCCTCACCAAGAGGATAAAGGGTCTTAAACATATGTCATATGCTGCCCGACTGAAAAAACTCCAGCTCTATTCAGTCGCATACCGCCTACTCAGAGGTGACCTGTGCCTAACGTACAAGGCCATGTCCAATCCGGAATTAATGGACATGCTCCACCTCAAAAAATCCAAATCCATCAGAGCCACAAGAGCAAGAGACTTAAACCTCAACACAGAAATAAATAGGACATGCTGGAGGGACAGATTCATAACCCAGAGGCTTCCTACACTCTGGAACAGAATCCCAATCCATGTTAGGCAGAGCCCCTCACTAACTCTATTCAAGAGAAGTCTTGACGAGTGGATGGGAGATCGTAGGTTTACCCCGGGGGTCATCTCTGTGTCACTACTAGACAGAGGCACAGTAAACTAAACCCTAAATGGGCATAGTATTCTCATCCTAAGGGGTGGTGAAAGCCACACACACTCTGGCTAGGCTTGTAAATGCCCTAGGGCAGATAGCCTAGTACGAACCTATGAACCTATGAACCTAAGAAGTCTGGCTAAATCAAGATAGGTGTTAAGTACTGCTTTGCCCTCAACCAGGGCTTTGGTGACATTCTCAAAGAAGTCCACCAGGTTTAATAAGCAAGATCTACCCTTGATGTAACCAAACTGGGTTGGGTCAAGAGTTTGAAGGTTGCCTATGTCCTTGTTGATAAGGTCCATGATGATTCTTTCCATGGCTTTGCAGATATGGCCAGTTAGACTAGTGGGTCTATAGTTTCTGGGGTCAGTTGATGGACCCCCACCTTTGTGCAAGGGAATTACTGTTGCTGTTCTCCACTCTGTCAGAACAAAGCCAGTGCTTAGATCATGGTTAAAGCGATTGCCAAGTGGTTCTACTAGGTTGTGTTTTAGATTGCTTAGTAAGCAGCCTGGGATGATATATGATCCCATACAGGCCATGTTTTTGGCCTTGGAGAGCACTTGTATGACCTGTTCTTTGGAGAGACTAACTAGAGGACTCATGTCAGCAATGCTTTGGGGTATGGTGGATGGGGACTGGGGTGAAGTTATCACCAAATCTGTCAGCTAGCAGGTTGGCAATTTCCTCAGTTTCAGTGTGAGTGGTACTGTCCACTATAAGTTTGGCACACAGCTGGGCATTTCTGTTTAGGTTCTGGATATAGCTAAGGAATGCCTTATGATTGTCTTTAGCTAGGGATGCTAATTTAGTCTTATAACTAGCATTAAAGGACTTTACAAGATTTCTGATTTGCTTGTTGAAGCTGTGGATGGTATTCTTTCTCTGTTGAGTAAGTTCCCTCTTGTTCTTGGATATGAGTTTCTTTCTTTTGTTATATAACTTATTTATACTTGCAGTCCACAAGAGTGGCATGTTTTCTCGAGAGGACCTGGTTTTGGTCCTGTCAGGTACAGCTGAGTCAATACATTTGTTTAAGTGGCTATATAGTGCATTTGTGTACTCCCCTGCACAGGAGTCATTGTTGGCTGTGTTAGCAAGGGCTTTGAAACTTTTTATATTACTTAGTGGGCTATAGTTTTCTCTCGAGAAATGTTTCAGTTTTGTTGCTCCTGTGGTGGTGTCAGGTCTGATTTTTACATCAAACAAGACAGATTTATGGTCTGACTTTACCAGGGAGGGAAACACACTGGGGTAGGGCAGTGACCCCCAATGTTGGTGAGTATTAGGTATAGGACAGTTGATCCCCTTGTTGGAGTACAGATTAACTCTTCAAGGGCATTTGAATTAACAAAGTCCAAGAACCTCAGAGTGATTGTCTTTGTACAAGTCACCCAATGGATGGAAGGACAGTTGACATCTCCCATGACTAAGGTGTTTGGCTATATATTGAGTGACTAGCAAATCCACGTATGAAGTGTGCTTCTCCTGATTCATGGTGAGGGACCTGTAGCTAGCTATGATGTGATGGGATATTTTACCTATAGTTATTTGGATATGGGGTAGCTCAAGAGAGTCATATTGTTTCACCAGTCTCAGGATGTATTTGAATTAAATGAAGATAGGCAGACATCCACTTTGGTTCTTTCATGCTTGCTTTGTGGTCTGAATGTGTGAAAGGCATTGGAGCCTTTTACAGCTTGGTAAGCTTCTGGTGACCACCTCCGTGTATTTGGGTTTGTGCGTCTTAACCTTATCTTATATGAGATGAGAGGTGTGTGTGCTGACAACCTGTGTGATGTCTTATTTATTATGTGAGAGACGCAATTCAAGTTTTATGGTATAGTTATAGCTCTCACATACTGTGTTTGTTCTAGGAGTAAGTGGTTTCCAGTATACATAAGGCAATTACTGCATTGCCTCTGGATGCCCATGTCAATCATGCTGGCTGGAAAAATGTTGCACTTTCTCAGTAAAAATTCCTTCCATTTTCTGCCTTGCACTTGTAAATTATTCTTTTTTATATCTTTTGAGTAGTTCCTATTGCTGTGTTCATTAATTAATAGTTGGATAGGGTGACCTGAAAATCTTGCATGAATGCAATGCTCCTCGTGTTAGAATCAGTAAAAGTATATCATCTGTTACTCATTTGAAAGGACAGGTTTAAGACACCCTTTCCCATACAATATGCCAGTAACAGCAACTATATTGTTGAGGACAATAAGGATAGTCACTCTTTAGGGAATAAAATGTCAGTGCTTTGCAGTGTGCCACCAGATTTATACACGCACACACACACACACATATATATATATATATATATATATATATATATATATATATATATACATATATATTGATATACATACATATATATTGATATATACACATACATATATATTGATATATATATATATATATATATATATATATACATATATATATACACACACACACACACACACACACACAAACCACACAGTGTATCAATATTTTTATGCTTTCAGAAGACACAATAGTCAGAATTTTCAACAGCAGTTCATGTTGCTGCCTTTTAACAGATAAGGTCTATTTATAGTTTGGATATTAAATTACATGCTCAGGTATCGACAATACTGACGTAACTAGCAATATGAGAAAGTTCCACAACACAAAAAACTATTAAAAACAGAAAACAAGTCCAAGCAACTGTAAAGTCAACACACTGATTTATTTTTGTATAGTTAGAACTTGAAGCGCTTTTCGTTTGCAATCATGCAGACTTCATCAGAATTACAAACACAGGAAATTACTACTTCCTTATAAACACTTGATCTAAAAAACATGGAACAATTCACTAGTAATTGCTATAATTAACAATTTACTAAGGCTATATTAATACCTATTTTCAATACTGTATAAAACTTCCTTTTATAAAATTACAATGTTTTATAACTTCATAAGCACAAATACAAAAACACACATAAAACACTGAATTGTAAAATGAAAAATCTAAAAGAAACATTGTTGACAGAAGGTTAAGTTACCCTAAGCAACTACCGTAGTAAACACCAGTATCAATCACAAATTAATGTAGTTACTCTACTGAAGAACTGAATACAGTAATGTCCAACATTTACTCTTTGATACTAAATATCATCTTTGCAGACTCTTCAGTTTGAGAATACTACTAATAGAGCAGGACTCATTGAGACCTGGGACATTGTATGCATTGAGTTTGATCTGCCACATTAACTCAAATTTTTTACATTTTTCTAGCTGCCATCCTTTTCATCAGAAAAGGTCTGTCATCAAGGGTCAGCTAGTTAGAGCTTCTCATATCACCAGCCAGGAGGAAGATTTTCTACAAGAATGCATATTTTCAAAAAAACTTTTTTTACATCGTGACTACCCGGAATCTTTGTTGGATTCTTTAATTGAGGAGGTCAACTGTAAAAGGGCAAATCAAACTTATAAGCCCATTTTGGCTATTAAATCATCTGTTAGCAAAAATTTGATAGACCCAGACGTGTCAGTTTTTGCAGTTTCTAGTGAGTCTCTTCCCCACAACAACCAACCATTACATTGTAGCCTTATAACTACATTTAGTGCACAAAGTAATCTTTGTATTAAAACTGTGCGGAAAAACTGGGAACTGTTCAGATCCAATCAAATATTGTTTAATAAATTTGGTAGTACACCAACTATAGTTTTTAAACGTGGAAGAAATCTTAAGAATTTATTAGAAAAACAACATATTAAGGTTCCTAGAATAGTTGGGATGAATAAATGCGAGAACTGTAACTATTGTAAATATGTGGAGGTAGCTAATTTTTTTGTGGTGAATGGACAACAATTTAAATTAAAATCCAGGTTTAATTGTAATTCCAGGTTTATAGTCTACCTGGCTAGATGGACACACTGTCCAGCCTTTTATATAGACAAAACAAAGCGTAGACTCCGAGACAGAATGTACGAACATTTATATGCTATCGGCCATAACAAGTTTTATAATGCACTGGCAAAGCATATTCATCTTAATGTGGACCATCAGTTTAAATTCATGGTAATTGACAATGTATTACAGGACATCAGAGGGGGACCTTTCCCTCTTAAACTTGAAGAATTAGAGTTAATGTGGCAGATCAAACTCAATGCAAACAATGTCCCAGGTCTCAATGAGTCCTGGTCTATTAGTAGTATTCTCAAACTGAAGAGTCTGCAAAGATGATATTTAGTATCAAAGAGTAAATGTTGGACATTACTGTATTCAGTTTTTCAGTATAGCAACTACATTAATTTGTGATTGATACTGGTGTTTACTACGGTAGTTGCTTAAGGTAACTTAACTTTCTGTCAACAATGTTTCTTTTAGATTTTTCATTTTACAATTCAGTGTTTTATGTGTATTTTTGTATTTGTGCTTATGAAGTTATAAAACATTGTAATTTTATAAAAGGAAGTTTTATACAGTATTGGAAATAGGTTTTAATGTAGCCTTAGTAAACTGTTAATTATAACAATTACTAGTGAATTGTCCCACGTTTTTTAGATCAAGTGTTTATATAAGGACGTAGTAATTTCCTGTGTTTGTACTTCTGATGAAGTTTGCATGATTGCAAATGAAAAGCACTTCAAGTTCTAACTATACTAAAATAAGTGTGTCGACTTTACAGTTGCTTGGACTTATTTTCTGTTTTTAGTAACTAGCAATATCTCTACTTCTTGCTAGAAATTTTTCATGCTTCACTTCATTTACAAAAAACTGTATAAAATACATTGCTTTGAACACATGGCATGGGACATCATTACAACTAAGACATGAATGATTAAGGACTTTACATCAAAAAGTCACAATGTTTCTTTGGAAACCTGCATTTGCACTGGGATGGCAGCTTAGTATTACAAAGTATTGCTAAGAAGCTTGGCTGGTGTGGATAAGAGGTCAAACACTATAAAATCCATATGGGAAAGATGGTAAGAGACAGATGGTAAATAAGTTGTAATTATTATCCATCTCATATTTGACAATAAGGTACACATCCGAAAATGCAGTGTTTTATAGCACAATATCTATAAAAGTCACAGTATTTCAAAGTTTTACCACTTTTATTAAGGGGTTGTCAAGCAAATTTGTAGAGAATGTTCCTTTTCAGCTTCAAGTGTGTGGCTCATTCGACTGACTCACATTCTATCAACTCAGACTGCAAGTTTATAGCTGGAATTACTGAAAACATTTTTAAAGACAGTAACCAATGGGTTGCAAAACAGTTTTCACATATCATTATAAAATGTCTGGAAAGTTAAAATGGAGTTTCCTGTTCTAATATTTTTTTCAAACTCTGCCCTCCAAAGAGCAGCTTTATAATCATCCTACAGTATACAAAGAGCAACACAATCACATTCACATATGTTCATTACTAGGCATACACAAAAAAGTTATTCTGGCTTAAAAACAAACAAGCAAAAAAATAATAATAATTTGGGTTGCTTCCCTTTCTTGTTTGTCATACATCACAAAAACACATGTATTGTAGTTGCTGTCAGCTTTATGGAATATCTTTGATATATCTGATGTATTTTCAATGCATTATTGTTTGCTTGTGTCTTTCGGCTTTTCCCGGTTACGGGTCGCCACAGCGGAACTCCGGTCCGCTAATGATTGGCAGTAGATTTTTACGTACTGGCTTGCCGGGCCTAACGCACAACCTTCAACAAAGGAACGCCCATTCACACATGTTGCTACACAGAAGACGTTCTGAGAATCAAACGGGCAATGTCTAACTGTGAGGTGACAACGCTACTACAGCACCACCACCACTGAAATTCTATAAGTTATATATTTTAGCACTCATCTTGTATTTTCTATACTTATAGCTATATAATTAATGGAAACTAACAAAGTAATAATATATTGTTAACATAATACATATTGATGAATCTGGACTAATAATAATAATGATGCTCTATATTGATTTACTTGCTTACATATTTGATACACAGGTAAGGAAGCTATTTGAAGGACCTTTCTTCAGCCATGGACTGACCCTGAAGGTAAGCCTAGCTAAACATAGTATAGCAAGATCACACTTTCCCTTAGCCAGGTTATAAGAGCTTTCTACAGATACAATTAGCAGACACTGAATAGAGTTTTGAACAGAAAAGGTCTCTGGATTTTTCCATAGTGGAGCATTAGTTTAGCCTAGATGAAAACTATAGTAATGATGATAATAAATAGCAGCTGAGAACAGGATTTCACATCACCACACAACAATCAATATCTATTATCTGATATATATATATATATATATATATATACATATACACACACACACACACACACACACACACACACACACACACACACACACACACACACACACAAGAACCTTTATAGTTATATAGCAATGGCCACAGTATTATGAGGTAACAGATGAGTTGTCTAACAGTCTTAATTATGACTTGCTATGCTGAAAGTTGAGATGTTTGACATTGCCAGCCAGTAGATAATTTACAGATTGTAGGTGTGATATTGCTAAAGGCCATGTCTACTATTACAGTGCCAAAGTAAGTCTCCTCGGAGAAACAATAATGAACCAAAATAAGCCATCATCTACTGGCTGGCAATGTCAAACATCTCAACTTTCAAATTCATTAAGTGTTAATAGAGATCCAGTTCAACTACCCCCATTTAATAACACAGAAATCCTTATTACCAAACTGCAAATTAACAACTATAAGAGTACAAATATTGTCTGTGTCTACATTCCCCCAGGCAATAAAATAAGCACTCTGCAAGATATCCTCCAATGGTTATCCACTACCTACCCCCAAGAAACCATTGTTCTTGGTGACTTTAACACTGACTGGTGCACCTGCTCAGCTGAATCCCCTGTCACCCATATAAATCTGTTTGGGTTCACACAAATAACTTCTCCCACTAGAATTAGTAAACCCACCAACAGGGTAAGTATCTTAGATTGGGTACTTATCAATAAGCACCCAAGCTTGTATACAGCTGGGACTCTCCCGGATGACCCAAGTGATCATTCACTAACTTATATTATTAAGCATAAGGCAGAAACCCACCACAAGACTATGTACAAAACAATCAGAAATAATAAAAACTTCAATCCTACTAACTTCCTAAATGAATGTAAATCGGTCAACTGGTCAATCCTAAAAAAATCTACCAGTAGATGAAGCAGTAACTTTCTTTAACAATAAATTCCTGAGCATCCTTGACTCCCATGCTCCTGCACATACTATAAAGACTAAATCTAATACTGCTCCATGGCTTACAAAGGAAACTAAAATAAAAATCAAATGTAGAAATACAGCCTTGACCAAATGGCGAACAATTAAAGCCCCCCTCGACAAAGTGATATATCGTCAACTTAGAAATTATACAAAAAAATTCATTTTGCTAGACCAAAAAACTACTACCAGAACCTCCAGTTTAAACATCAAAACAATCCCCAAAAGATTTGGGCCGGTATTAACCGACTTCTTCATCCAGGAAAATCTACTACCCCAACCCCATCAAACTACATCCATAAATCCCCAGAAACTGTTGCCACTGCCTTTAATAATTTTTTTTCACTGAAACTATTCAGTCCTTAGCTAACAAACTTACTCCCACCCACTCTACCTCTACCACTAATACACCCACTTCTTATCCCCCCTTTAACTTTCAACCTGCCTCTACCACTTTTATCCGATCACTTATCAAAAAATTAAAACCAACCACCTTTTCTGCTTACCTCCTTCCTGCAGAGTACCTACAAAAAGCTGCCGAAACCATAGCATTCCCCATCTCTATCCTAATCAGTAGAACATTAAATGATGGAACTATCCCCTCAATCTGGAAATATGCCATGTTATCCCACTCCAGAAAGGTGGAAGTTCAACAGAACTGTCCAACTACAGACTCATTGCATTCTCTCACTACTAGCCAAATTAATGGAGAAGTGCATTCATAAGCAGTTTATGGACTATCTCATTCAGAACGGCCTGCTTGTCAACTCTCAGCATGGCTTTAGGCCACATCACAGCACCACCTCCACCCTTTCTTTTACAAATACCATATTAAAAAATAGGAACAACAATAGGCTATCTTCTGCCCTATTTCTAGATCTGTCGAAGGCCTTTGATATGGTCAGCCACAAATTAATCATCCATTCCCTAAAATCCATCTCCCTAGATAACCATGCTATTCAGTGGTTCCTATCCTATCTGAATGGCAGACAACAGGCTGTATTATGGCAGGGCAAACTGTCCACCCTGTTACCTCTCACCCTTGGTGTCCCTCAGGGCTCTATTCTAGGTCCTCACCCTTGGTGTCCCTCAGGGCTCTATTCTAGGTCCTCTCCTCTTTTCTATCTTCATCAACAATCTTCATCCTGCAATCCCTGATGCAACCTGCATTCAATATGCAGACAATTCTACCCTGATCTGTATGGCCCCCTCCCCTTTAGATCTGAAAACTGTAATACAAAACACATTTAACACAGTTAAAAATTGGCTGTCTAATCACCATCTGTTGTTAAATACCAACAAAACTAAACTGCTCCTCTTTACCCCCACCAGTAGATCCATCCCATTTTCTTTCTACATAACATCCAATAACGGTACCTCTTTCTCTCCAGATGACCATACTAAGCTTTTAGGAGTAATAGTGGACAATAATCTCAAATTTGATCTGCATATCAATAAAACTATAAAAACCATTAATAAGAAACGTGGCTCATTATATAGAAGCAAACCTTTTTTAACTCCATTAGCTAGGACTGCAATCGCCCACTCACACCTACTCTCTACTCTTCTATATGCCTCCCCCATACTCTCCCATTTGAGTAAAACTGAACTTATTAAGCTCCCTCACTGTTACAACCATATTGCCAGATTTGCAATAGGCTCAACATATAGAACACATCACTGTCAAAACCTCGGTCTTCTCAGCTGTCTAGAATTGCCTAGCCTACTTCTGTTCAATTAGCTGATAGTAGCACACAAAATTCTCTTCCACCCTGAAAATACTTCGGCACTGAAAAATATCATAAAGCCATACAGTAATTCAAGACAACTACGATTATCCAATAAACCTGTTGGTCCAAACCCACAAAGCCATTAACTCAGCCGGTGACTCCCTGTTTGCTAACATCATTGGTAAAACTTGGAATTCACTTTCATCTAACCTTACCCTCGAACCTTCTTTAATTCTCTTCAAAAAAGGCCTCAAACAGTATTTTAAAGAGCACTGGCTTTGTCCGTGTACTAACCCTGATTAATCACTACTTATTCAATGCCTTATTTAAATTAATATTTTATGCATCTCTTGTCCATAACCATGGGTGCCGGAACCATAGAGCACGGGGGAGGGGAACCCCCCCCACTTCTGCAGATCATCCATACCTCTGCCCTTTCATTTTCTGTGCAATGATGTCAGCACACATATTTCCAGTTGTTTTGCGAGTGGGAACACAGAGTTATTCAAGCTGCTGCAGAAACGGATTTAGTCTCAGAACTCTAGGATGGAGCAGATTTATTTAGTCTCAGAACCCTGAGATGGAGCGGGTTAGCATCTGGACTGACAGGAGTAATGGAGCAGAGTAGTCTCACAGGATTAAATTGCAGAGTGGAGTGGGAACGGACGAACAGAAGCTGAAGTCTATCAGAGTGTGTGTGTGTGTGTGTGTGTGTGTGTGTGTGTGTGTGTGTGTGTGTGTGTGTGTGTGTGTGTGTGTGTGCGTGTGCATGTGTGTGTGTGTGTGTGTGTGTGTGTGAGAAAATGCTCCCAGCAGGATACATCTGGTGGCTAGAGGTACTCAGGCTCAAACCCTGTACCTTGGGTACAGGTAAAAAGAGTCTAAAGTCCCTAGCCACCATCACCTGTGAATTTATGCCTCACATTGTTGTTCTGTTCCTCTGGTTTTGCAGGACCGGTAAAACAAAACCTGTTATTCTAGCAATTTTCTAAGGTTATAAAATCAGTATTTGAAATATGTCCCTAAACCTTTTATTCCAGCAATTTTCTAAGGTTATAAAATCAGTATTTGAAATGTGTCCTTATTTAGGGGCTGTATTCCCCCATTATTGGCTTTGCTCTGTATTTTTGTGCTAAGAGGTTGAGAGCTATGGTGAGAAGTGAGAACTGAATTCACTAAATTATATGATAGCCATTTAAGTTTGTCTTCCTGTCTTTCAAGAAACTGCTGGTTTAGCTTAGTGGTATGTTGCTCTGACTGTAGTGCACAAGGTTCTGGGTACAAGACTTGGCAGTGAAATGCATGGTGATAACATTTTATGCAAGCAACTTTCCAAAATTATACACGTAATGTTTAAAATGTGTCCCTGTTTTTTGGTCTTTTGCCCCTGCCCCCATTGAAAATAAGTTCAAGAAGCTGTGCAACATGCCTATGGCTTACACTCTACTGTGATTCTGTGTTTATATATATTGTGTAGAAGTAGACTGTTATCATGGAAATGTTCTGAACAGGGCAGTTTTGTCATTATTGGTGCATGCATTTTGCTTCATTGCCTACTGGAAAAATGTTCAAACAATAAATTTAAAATGCAGTTGTGTGTGGACGTAGACCTTTATGATGGACATGTTCTGAATAGGGCAGTTTTGTCATTATTGGTACATGCATTTTGCTTCATTGCCTACTGGAAAAATGTTCAAACAATACATTTTAAAATGCAATTGTGTGTGGAGGTAGATGGAAATGTTTTGAATAGGGCAGTTTTGTCATTATTGGTGCATGCATTTTGCTTCATTGCCTACTGGAAAAATGTTCCACACACAATTGCATTTTAAATTTATTGTTTGAAGTAGACTGTTATCATGGAAATGTTCTGAATAGGGCAGTTTTGTCATTATTGGTGCATGCATTTTTCTTCATTGCCTAGTGGATAAATGTTCAAACAATAAATTTAAAATGCAGTTGTGTATGGAAGTAGACCTTTATGATGGAAATATTCTGAATAGGGCAGCTTTGTCATTGGTTAATGCATTTTTGTTTCATTGTCTACTAGAAAAAATGTTTAAACAATAAATTAAAAATGCACTTTAACTTAAGTCTAACAAGTGTGCTGTATTATACAAGGAATATAATTTAATACAATCAGGAAGGTGAATCAAGGAATGCATACATGTATGCATGGCCCTAAAAATATATTTGAAAACAGCCCAGAAGAAAGTGTGAAAGGCTCAAAATCATGGGCAAATTTTAAGCTTTACTCTTGTTACCAAAGCAATGGATGAAGGTAAAACAGTTCACACCACATTACCTTGACCTGGCCAAGCCTTTTGACACAATCCCCTACTCAGGTGTAGTACAAAAGATGAATAATGTAGGAGCAAACACTTACATCATCAGCTGTATTGTCAACTTGGCTCACAGGATGCAGGAGATCAAAACAGGGGAAGAGACCAGTCACCCATGGAGTCCCACAGGGTTCGGTGCTGAGATTTTTTCTGTTTGGCATATACATCTAAAAAGTAAAAGGAGCTTTGGCCAGCTAAGTTTGAGATGTCTGCAAGCTAGGAGAAGTTATTGAATCCCCAAATGACTTAACCATCATGCAGGAAGGTTTGTCCTAAATAATAACTGGTGTCAAAATCATGACAATGCCCTCTGAGAACTGATCCAATTATTTGGCATTTGGGAATTTGTGTGTACAGTGACCTAACTTTTGCCCAACATGTGCCCAGAGTCATAATAAAGCCTTTCTATATTGCACAGCTTATAAACAAATTGATTGTGACTAGATCTAGAGATGTTGTTGTCCCCCTTTACAAAGTTCTCATTATGTCAATCATTTTGTATAATGCCCACTTTGGCATGTATCTGTCCAGCCCCATGCAACAATTAGAATACCTTCAGAGATACCTTACTAAAAGGATACAAGTACTAAACAAGAGGTCTTGCATGGACCACCTCAAAGATTTATTACTATACTCAGTATCCTACAGAGTGCTTAGAGGTGACATGTCTGGCATGCAGAGCATCCTTCGACATAATACAGATGTACCTACTGAACATCAGCAAGTCAAATGGCATCAGCAATACTCAGTCCAGGTATCTAAACTGCATGTTGTGGAGAGATGGATATATATCACAGAGGCTACCACTGTTCTGGAATAGACTATCCATAAAAATAAATCAAAGCTCATCCACCCATATTCAAATGCCACTTGGATCTAAGGATGGGTAACAGAAAATGTACTCCAGGATTTCCCCTCATGCCACTAATGGATAGAGGCAGTTCCTAAATGCTGCATCCGTTACATGGCCCCCTCAAATTATCTAGGGTATGATCACAGTTGTTCTCACTAAGGCTAATATACAATTATCAGCCATGGGGATAGCTAAGACCAATCAGAAAATGTTAATTCAAGCACCAAAAGGGAATTGGCTAAGCTTAAAATGTCCTCCAAGTGAACATATGCTGTGGAGCAAATAGTTATAAAAAAAAATTTCCTTTTTTAGTTCACTAAGTGCCCCTGTCACCCTCTGCCCTCCCCAGTCTTTAACAGCTTCCAGTGCCTATGCACATAATAGCTTGCTGCAACCTGTTGTTTTTGTATACTATTACACACTGTGTATATTGCGTGTATCTACTAGAGGGCTTTGTAAATATGTTTGACTCATTTCTGTTATGTTCTATCTGTGTTATCTGGAGCGTTTCTCCCCGGGACTCCTCTGAAGATGGACATATATCCATTCGGACTATCCCGGTCAACAAATGTAAAATAAATAAATAAATAAATTTCACTTATACGTTAACACACACCTTATCAGTATAAGATGTTATCTTAGTGAAGCATATCGTTCCACTTTTTGTACATGCGCAAGGAAGTCTTGTATCATTCTAAAATGTTTTTTTTTTTTTTGTTTTCAAAAGACTGCCAATGTGAATGGATGGTCTGTAGTACACATCTGTTTCAAGAATAAATGCAGGAAATCAACCTCCAGATATAAAATGTTACTGTGCACAAACCAGGCAGCTGATGCATAGTACATATGCAAGTAAATCTGTGTCATGGTTGAAAACACAGACTAAGAGATATTGGGTAGTAATGGCCTCTATGGACAATGTGCTACATGGTGGTTACAGAGGTGAACTAACAGGAGAGAGTCTACTAGGACACTGCAGAATTCGAATTTACACTTTTTGTAGAAATATTTTATTGGCATGTAGACAACAGCTACTTTTGCAAAATGGTGTCACAAACACATGCAGGTCTTTCAAATCAAACCAGATTATCCACTTATAACTGTTAATGCTGTAATACAACAGCTATATAAATTAAGTTTGGCAACAAACCAAGTTGTCCCGGGACATCTTCATGAGGGGTTAGATAAATATTAGTGGGGGTTAAGTGGGTTGGGTAGGTGAAAGGGTTAAGTGGAGGCAGAAATGATTGGGAGGAAATGAGATAAGGGTGGGGAGGGTCTTAAGAGGTTTAGACAAGTATACCTGGTTAGGCTATCACATTTTGACATGAACTTGCTAAGACAAATGTACACCCAAGATAATCTGCAGGTGTTCTTGAGGGGCAGGTGGGCCTCGGGATCCAGGCTGGTGATGGGTGGTTTGTGTGTGGTGGTATAGGTGAGTAGTGGATGTATGTCTGTATTATATTTCATACATTGGGCTTTTGGGTCTCAGGTGGTTGCAAAGCTGATTGTGTAGTCTGGCAGAGTGTTCTTTGGAATAGGTGGGCAATTGGATTAATGGTGGAAGGTTTAGGGAGCTAGGTATGGAGGACGTAAGCTTCTGTACTTGGAAATGGTATTGATGGGCTTGGGTCTCAGTTGAGAATGATATTGTGATTTCAGCAGTGGTGAATGCTCATTGGTGTGTTAGAGAGAGAGAGAGAGAGAGTTTGGTTCTGGTGCTGGGGGGGCCAGTTGAGGAGATGTCCTCTTTGTAGATTCATTCCCATCAATTTTGGTTTTGTGGAGGGCAGGGGCTGAGAGTGGCTGGGATGGCTGTTTTCAAGGGCTGCAAGCTGGTGGGGGGTTGAGGTTGCTGCCTCACATGTGTAACAGCCGAAGAATGTATCAGTGACATGTCAGCTTGCCTTTGCTTGGTGTTGATCACTAAATGGGAAGATGGAAGGCTATTGGGTCTCTCTGAGATGTATGGGATTTTCTGTGGAGGGAGAGTGGTGGCTAACTTTTTTCTGCGGGATTGGGCATGGCTTCAGTGGACGACTGATGATCATTGCCCAGTGTGTGGTGAGGTGCGGTATCTCCAAATTTTGCTGAGGTGGTTTGTTTTCACGTGAGCCCAGAGAGAGGTGGAGCATGGTTATCTTGGCACAGGTGCAGTGTGGCTGTTCTTAAGTTGTCGCCTCAGAGATGGGAGGCATTGCTGAATGGGAAACTTCATATCTGTTTGGAAAATGGATAATGTTGCTGACATATGCAGATATGTAGGCGGGGCACTGAGACTTTCCAAGGGCGGTGCATGGTACACTTGCTGCTTGTCTTCTATCATTTCGGGGAACCTACATATATAAGCGAGAGTGCATTTGTAACCTATACAAATAAGTTGGTACATAAATATCCTGATTGTAAAGGGGTGATATATTTGCAAGAGTATTCCAGTGAGAACTTGAGGTATTTTCATAGTTATGAGTCCCTTAGTTGTCCTGATTTTGTGGAGGTGGGTGATCGGGATGAAGGCACTGCTGCATGAGCTGTTTGATAGTTTGTAGTGGGGACAGCTTTTGGGCAATGATTGCCTTTGGTGGGTGCTGCCTCATCTGATGGTGTGGATACACTACTCATGGGTAGAAGAGTACCGGCTTTGTAGCAGTCGTGGTCACTAATGGGCATGGTGCGAGTGGCAGCCCAGTGAGATCTGTCCTTTTATTTTCTAGAGCTCACTAAACGGTAGGCAGATTCGCATGTACTGTTCGACGCTGAATAATTATATGCAGTTGTCTTTTTATTTCACTGTTGACTGCATTGCACTCTCCTTATGTTCATGCATGACAGTATAGTTTGCTGTTAGCATGACCAATCATTTGCAGGTTTGTCATGTTTGGATATCTTACAGACATATTGGGTTTTGTGGCAAATCTATGGAAGATTGCAGCTGTCCAACCATGTCAAGCATCTACAAGGTTTGTTACAGTTTTGCTGGAAGAAGAGCAGTATGTCTGTATTTGGGTGTAATCAGAAGGGAGGAGACTGAGTGAGGAATGTCATAGCACAGGTATGTTCGCCCATGGATCATGGGAGGACCTCTTCTTGGAAGGATGGTGGTTGTGGCTAGTGTAGTTTCCATTTTGGTTGCTTCACATAGTTTTCCTAGCTACTGTATAGGATGTCCTTTTGCTGTTAGAAGAGTGTGGAGGGAATGAATGGTAAGAGGAAAGGAGAGTGTTACTTGTACTCCTTGGCAGTGTGAGGTGAATGGATGTCACTTGAGCTTGAGGTGTCCAGCTTTCGCCTAATTTTGGTCTGCTTTCATGGAGATGGGGTTCTCGAGGGGAGTTGGTGACAAACCATTGAGGATGGAGGTTGGGGGGTGCTCAGCAAAAACTTTGTTTCATTGCTTCTTAACAACCACTTGGATGTGTGTGCTACAGGGAGCATTTATAAAGAAGTTGGTAAATGGAATACTAAGAGGGGCAAGTGACAATTCAGGTAAGTGCTGCTGATTTTCTGTCTTAAAAAAAAAAAAAAGTTGCAGAATACTGGAAAATGTTAGTGATGAATTTCAAGTCTTCTAGCCACATAGTGTAGCAGAGTAAGGAGATGGCTGCAGCAGGCAACCCAGGGAAAGTACAGGCAAGGTCCATTGAGATAGTGGGGAGGATGGGGATGAGCAGGTGATGTCAGCTCTCATACAAGGGAAAGGTGGTGGCTCAACCTTTGAGAAAGGATAGCTGGTGTTGTGGCTGTGGATTGTTTCATTCTTTCATGGTGGTTTAATGTGCTTCAGCTGAGGCTTGATTTGTGGTCTAGCAGTGTGAGGTGCTGTTCCGAATGTTTGCTATGGGATATTCGTAGCTCTGTGGTAATTTCTGCACCCTACTGTTTGGTTTCCTTTTAATGCTTTAGTGTGCTTTCTTATTGCATTGTGGCTGGCTGCAATCAGTTCAAGGTTGAAAGCAGGAAATGGTAGACATTTGAGTTTGGACTTCATTCCCATACATAGTTGGGGCTACAAGGGGATGGTTGTATGTGCAGTTTTGGAGTTTGTGGAGTGAAGGAATGAGAAGACGGATGGGGGATTTCAATGACCAGTATTAGCAATGGGACATTGGAGGGGTTGCCAAGCTTACATATTAAGACAGGATTTATTGCCTGCTTGTAGCTACTCCCACTGGGATTTGGCACAGTTACGATGCCGTGGAACAAATTTTTAGTTACCCACCCACTCAGTCAAGGTTGCTTTTGAAATGGGAGTTTGGGTTATCATGCACTTTTACTTGGTAGGTAGTGGCTGCTGGGTTGATGAGTGGGAAACAGGGCAGTAACATTTGGGAATATGTGTGTACAGTGACCTAACTTTTGCCCAACATGTGCCCAGAGTCATAAGAAAGCCTTTCTATATTGCACAGCTTATAAACAAATTGATTGTGACTAGATCTAGAGATGTTGTTGTCCCCCTTTACAAAGCTCTCATTAAGTCAATCATTTTGTATAATGCCCACTTTGGCATGTGTCTGTCCAGCCCCATGCAACAATTGGAATACCTTCAGAGATACCTTACTAAAAGGATACAAGTCTTAAACAATAGGCCTTGCATGGCCCACCTCAAAGATTTATTACTATACTCAGTATCCTACAGAGTGCTTGGAGGTGACATGTCTGACATACAAAGCATCCTCCGACATAATACAGATGGACCTACTGAACATCAGCAAGTCAAATGGCATCAGAAATACTCAGTCCAGGTATCTAAACTGAATGTTGTGGAGAGATGGATATATATCACAGAGGCTACCACTGTTCCAGAACAGACTATCCATAAACATAATGCAAAGCTCATCCATCCATATTCAAATGCAACTTGGATCTAAGGATGGGTATTAGCAAATGTACTCCAGGATTTCCCCTCATGCCACTAATGGAAAGACGCAGTTCCTAAATGCTGCATCCGTTACATGGCCCCCTCAAATTATCTATGGTATGATCACAGTTGTTCTCACTAGGGCTAATATACAATTATCAGCCATGGGGATAGCTAAGACCAATCAGAAAATGTTAATTCAAGCTTTGCTTTAGTTTGTCAGTGTTTAGATTGTGTATGGGGAGTTTGTGCTTTCCACAGGGACTGGGAGGTTCGGGATAGTGGATGGTTACTAGGTTAATGGCTCTAAGGTTCTTCATAACTTGGCCAAATTAAGGTACGTAAGATTCCTTCATCCGGAGTGCAGCATATGGTGTCTTTATCCGTTATCTAAGGGGAGATGAGTGAAGGCCACCCTGTCCAAGAGGGACATAGGTGGAGCCACTGAGGGGCTTTGGTGGCCCGGGTTTTGTAATTGGCTGTGTCAGCACAACTATGGTCTGTTTTAATATTTTCTGCCTTGATGATGTGTTAACAACTTTATTGAGGAAGTTCATAGGATGATGAAAGGGTGATATTTTATTGTGAACAGGCTTTTGAAGGAAATTATTCTGTTTAGTTTGTAGGTTATCGGTTGTAACTCTAGGCATCTTATTTTCAGCAGGGTTTCAGACTCTGTCATTTTATTTAGTGCTCATTAAGGCACGTTACTGTGGATGGGGTTCAGGTAGTTGGGGTGGAGTCACATCAATCTTAGGTTCATAGGATGTTACTAGGATACTGGCTCTGGGGTGATTATAAGCTAGACAAGTTTGGCTCTTACTTTTGCAGGTAGCACCTACCACTCTTGCCCAAGGGGATATGATTTATAACATTTAAAAAAAAGGGGGGGGAGGCTGGTCTCGTACTTGGTACAGAGTTTGGCAAACACTTGATGAGGGTGGCAGAGGTCCTTTTCAGTGCCTCCAGGTTAAGTACTTCATTGTATGTGTGCACATAGAATTTACTGTTTTTTTTTTATTTTCTTTGCAGATTGCTGAAGTGCAGAAGGAATCATGTGGTGGCCCGGAAAGTGGATCTGAAAGGTGATGCTTTTTAGAGGATGGATGTTCTTGCCATTGGAATGGGGTATAGAGAGGGTCTGAGTAATCATCTTGTTAAGGCATGGTAGAGCACTGTGTTCAAGTAGTGTGGGAGCTGATTATTGCGTTGGTATGGGGGCAAGTAAGGAAGAGGTAGGTAGGTAGGCAACATAAGGGAAGAGAGCCTTTGAGGGGAAGGCCAGGGGCAAGCAGTGGTAAGGATGGTTAGTAGTTTGGGTGTTCTAACTAGGATGGTTGCTAGGAAGAAGTGAGTGAGGGGTTGAGATTCTGAGTGGGGTGGCTTGGGTTCTAGTCCGGGTTGTCATTTGGTAATGAGTGAATTGAGGGTGTTTAAGGTTGGGCACGTAGAGTACTTCATTGCTGGTCTTAGGCGAGTTTTCAGGAACTAGGTCAAGGGGATCTGGTTTCTGGCACTTAGTGTTAGGTCAATAAAGTTTTGGGGTTAGTCTATTCTCTACAGTAATTTAACTCCACAGCCAGAGTTAGGTAGTTTGGTGGGCGAAGGTGATATGCTACAGTTGACAGGGTCCTGGGTTTGAGACTTGCTAAGGGTTTTCTTTGACTGGGTGTTGATTGGAGTACAAGGGGTTATAGTCTGTGGCTTTTGTTGTGGCTATAAGTTGTCATTCCATACAGGCTGAGCCATGATTAGTGGCTTGAAAGAAGTGGTCTGAAGAGAATGTATTCTCTTGGAGTGAATGTTCCGGTGGTACAGTGGGGTCACGGGTATTTCTACTTTATTTAGTTTCATTAGGGCATGTTTCAGTGATGGTATGTGTCAAGGTGTGGGGTTTATGACGGGATTCTAAGGTGCTTTACTGATGATGGGTACACCGAATGATGTTTGGCTTAATCCTTCCCTTTATGGGAGGTAGTTGGTTGAACAATTTTTGGTAGACGGGTGGGGGGGGGGGGAGCCTGCTCAGGCTGGTTGGTGGAGAAGAGAGACAGGCTTGCCCTCTTCTGTTCCCCCTCTGGTGTCTGGATGTTCATTTCAAGGATCTGAAGAAAGGAAAATGAGCAGCTGGAGGAAGTTTGCTGAATAGATAAGCAAGCCGAGGTAAGGAAGCTGCTTATTTGGTGGAAGGTAATTTAATGAATCATGTATGAAGTGAGATGGGATGCTGCTTCATAAGTAAAGTAAGTGAGCAGAGGTATGGACCCTGCTTACTGGACAGGGTGAGTAGGTACACTGCCCTGATGAACATTACAAGGATGCCACTTCATAAGTAAAGTAAATGAGCAGAGGTACGGACGCTGCTTAACGGGGCAGGGTGAGTAGGTACGCTGCCCTGATTAACATTACAAGGATGTTTATGCTGTGTTTAGAATCAATTATATTATAGTTAGTCGTAATTAATAAATTTGGTGAACAAAGAGATGTTATGGAAGTTTTAATAAAGGTTGTCAAATGTCATTTGGTGTGATGTGCTTATTGAAGGGGACTGGGACAAACTGACTCGTAATGTCAGTAATACTTATCAAGATTATCAGAAATGACACAGGCATTGTGGATGTGCTACCAGCATACAAAAAGTCTTTACTGCATATTATGCATTCTAAAACTGAGCATTGTGAGCAAACAAACTAAGACCGACCTATGCAAAGCTTATATAAACACAACAGAACTTGTTGGAGGTTTGGGATGCATAGCTAGGCTTAAAAAGGCCCTTGTGGTCATTAGCTTAGTACACACCCATGACCCTATGAAGCTTTACAAGTGCCAAGTTGTTCCCACTCATATGACTCACATAAATTAGTTATTTCTAACTCCATAAAGATGTAGTACATTCATCATTTTAGCAGAGGAAATATATGAATGCATTCTACGACTAGATGCTACAGAATCAAAGCTAGCTAGGGTTGGGGTGTATGAGGGCACTGATTAGGTTGAAGCTGTTAGGGGCTGCAATGTAGTCAGCTGATC
This sequence comes from Protopterus annectens, assembly GCF_019279795.1. NCBI lineage: Eukaryota > Metazoa > Chordata > Ceratodontiformes > Protopteridae > Protopterus > Protopterus annectens. The sequence goes on along the minus strand of NC_056748.1, from coordinate 629,591,433 downwards.
TGATCAGCAATGTAGATGTGAAGTACAGGCAATGCACTGGCAGCATTCTGTGAAGATTGCAATTTGGCATTCTAATCATTCATTTAAACAAATTAAATAGTTGTACTTATACAGCTGTTCAAATGAATTGAATAAAAGCTAATGGAAGAAGGCATGAATATATTTTATTTATTTATTGATTAGTTCATTTATTCATTGATTAACTCTTTTTTTTAATTTGGGTAAAAGAGCATTTTGTGTTTCCAGGTTTTCAGACTGGAAGGGGTGCTAGTCTGTGGACTGCCAAGCAAGACAATTTATCTAGCTTATGTAATACTACCAACCTTACTCTATGTCTATTAATTCATAAGACGATACATACCATACTTTAAAACAGAAAACAAGGTTTTACTGTAGTTACTGACATTATATCTGTTTTTTTTTCTTACAAATGTGCTGTACAGTAGAAAGTGTGCTGAGTGTATTAAACTCCATTCTTGATAGCAACATTTGGAGTAGAAAGTAAAGCTTTCTATCATGACTGCTTGGCCAAAAAGATTCTATTCTAAAATTAATACTACTTCTCCTCATACCTACCAATGAATATTTTTCTGACATCTCTGAAAAACTATCTTTATGGGACAGTTATGAATTAAATGTATCCAGTTGATTCACTGGCAAATATTGTTTTTCTGGGATCATTAGGAAACAAAAATAATTTCTCCTTTATAATTGCAAATCATCACTCAGAATCACATATGATCATGGATGACTCTGATGATGAATAACTCAGTTGTGTGTCCAATTTTGGTTCAGTATCATTCTGACTCTTCTTTTCTTCCTGTAGGAAGGACATTTTATTTGTACTTCTATCAAAGCACTCCTTCTGCTCTAAGTTACCCTACCCTAAGTTCTAATGCTTGCAGTCTTCTGCCTGTAACCAACAATGTAATATGAATCGCAAGCTTCATACTCAGCCTTGTTCACATTAACATTTGTGAAGAAGATATTCTTATTGACTGTGCTGGCAGTTTCCTATAATCTACTCATACCAAATGAGTATACATACGGTCTGATGCTTCTCGTTTCTTCAGCATGTAATTTACAGATTGAATCACACATTTCATTAGCCCATTTGAGTATGCGTATTCTAAACTTGAAGTAATCCATCAAAACTCATACGCATGCAAACTGAAGACTAATGTTCAACATCGAGCAGACATATATACTATTACATGCCATCCCTGAGCAGACATATATACTATTACATGCCATCCCTGAGCAGACATATGTACTGTTACATGCCATCCCTGAGCAGACATATGTACTATTACATGCCTTCCCTGAGCAGACATATGTACTATTACATGCCATCCCTGAGCAGACATATATACTATTAAATGCCATCCCTGAACAGACATATATACTATTACATGCCATCCCTGAGCAGACACATGTACTATTACATGCCATCCCTGAGCAGACACATGTACTATTACATGCCATCCCTGAGCAGACATATATATTATTACATGCCATCCCTGAGCAGGCATATATACTATTACATGCCATCCCTGAGCAGACATATATACTATTACATGCCATCCCTGAGAAGACATATATACGATTACATGCCATCCCTGAGCAGACATATATACGATTACCTGCCATCACTGAGCAGACCTATATACTATTACATGCCATCCCTGAGCACACATATATACTATTAAATGCCATCCCTGAGCAGGCATATATACTATTATATGCCATCACTGAGCAGACATGTATACTATTACATACCATCACTGAGCAGACATATATATACTATTACATGCCATCACTGAGCAGACATATATACGATTCCATGCCATCATTGAGCAAACATATATATACTATTACATGCCATCACTGAGCAGGCATATATATGATTCCATGCCATCAGTGAGCAGACATATATATACTATTACAAGCCATCACTGAACAGGCATATATATGATTCCATGCCATCACTGAGCAGACATATATATATACTATTACATGCCATCACTGAACAGGCATATATACAATTACATGCCATCCCTTAGCAGACATATATATGATTACATGCCATCACCAAGCAGACATATATATATATATATATATATATATATATATATATATATACATATATATATATATATATATATATATATACACTATTACATGCCATCACTGAGCAGACATATATACTATTAAATGCCATCCCTGAGCAGACATATATACTATTACATGTCATCCCTGAGCAGACATATGTACTATTACATGCCACCCCTGAGCAGACATATATACTATTACATACCATCCCTGAGCAGACATATATATGATTACATGCCATCCCTGAGCAGACATATATACGATTACCTGCCATCACTGAGCAGACCTATATACTATTACATGCCATCACTGAGCAGACCTGTATACGATTACATGCCATCACTGAGCAGACATATATATGATTACATGCCATCCCTGAGCAGGCATATATACGATTACATGCCATACCTGAGCAGGCATATATACTATTACATGCCATCACTGAGCAGACATGTATACTATTACATACCATCACTGAGCAGACATATATATACTATTACATGCCATCACTGAGCAGACATATATACGATTACATGCCATCACTGAGCAGACATATATATACTATTACATGCCATCACTGAGCAGGCATATATATGATTCCATGCCATCACTGAGCAGACATATATATATACTATTACATGCCATCACTGAGCAGGCATATATACGATTACATACCATCCCTTAGCAGACGTATATATGATTACATGCCATCACCAAGCAGACATATATATATCTATATAAGGTTTTTAATTTACATGTCCATATAAATCAAAATAGCAAGGAGAAGTCTAGTTTATGCTTTTACCTCCTTAAATGTCTGGGTATGGCTTGAAGTGTTTTATTATGGTAATGATCATATATTAAAGTAACATGATATTGGCTATGCTGTTTTATCATGAGCTATTAGCACTTGCAACACTAAAGAAGATGCTATCCACTTTCAGTCCTTGAAATTTTAAACAGGTTACATACAGACATTGACATTCATTTCTGCCTTCTTTATTTATTTGACAATTTTGTATGGCTTTGTATTTGCAAACTGGGGGGTCAGACTATCTGATAATTTCATGCATGATTATTTGGTTTGATTTAGAGTTCTTAAATAATAATGTCATGGAACAGAATAACAAATGGAACACAACCATGTTTGGAATGATTCATGTTTTCAAGACAAATGTGGAAGATGCTATAAAAATAGCCTTCCAGTAGGAGGAATCTTGAATTAAAATTAAAATTCTCTTTTTTTTACGCTGAGGATCCTGTTAGTCAAGCTGATGCTAAAACTTGGCTGGGACTCATGGGAATAATATAGAGTTTCTGATGAAATTTCATATTTTTTCTGGAAAGCACCAATGTAATAAGTGTGTGGGCTTCCCAGTACCCAGCTGTCAGAAACAACCGGTCAGGCCATGAACTATTTGCAAGCTGGGGATGGGTTTTCTTAAAAGATGGAAGAAGAAGAAAACCATTTAAATATTACGAATATATAGATTATGTTGTTAATAATGTCACAAAGGAAAAATTAATCTATTCATTTGGGGGGCTTACTGACAATTGCCATCAGATCTGACTGGATTCAACTGATAGGTATGTTCTATTAAGATGTAATACTTGCTGCAAAAAATGCAAGTTCTATGTGAAAGTGACCGCTCTACAAGAAGTTGTGGTTCATTAAAGGTTTTTCACTTTCATAAAATGTTGATGAGAAACATGAAAAACATTAGGACCTATGTTATAGAAATGTGGATGGACACCCACTTTTTAAAGTATGTTAATATCATACTAGATTCTTCATTAATGATATATATTTTCTACTTGCCTCCCTAACTGTGGGTGATGTGGACTACTACTTGTGTGCTTGAATGCCCAGTCTCTCACAAACATTTTTCTTTTAATTATTTATCTCAAATTGTGCTCCACTGCCTGATACAGAAAAATCAAGGAAGCACTGTTTGCCTGTCTCCAAGATGCACAGCAATAGAGCCATGACTACGACCTAGGTGACTGGGGTACAGTCGTCAGTTCTAACATTTGAGTCAGACATGGACGGAAAAGAGTGAAGGGCTGTGATGTACTCAGCTCCCTCAGGGGATGGGAAATGGTTATATGCAGTCAGGGACACAATGGGCAGTGAACTTTCACAGGTAGTAACTTAGGAACCACAACTTGTGGTACTTGTGGAGACTCCACCCCTACAGTGGACATAAGCAAACAGCCCCTGCAGATAGCTCATTATACATCCTCCCTAATGCCTCACCCAGTGTGTACAATTAAGGCTGTGGAGAAAAATCCTTAAACCATCCCTAACAGCTGTTTGAATGGTGGCCACTCCTGGTCGACCCTCAACTTGGTGATGGGGAATGAGTGACCAAGGAGGGGTCTGATGATCAACAAGTAAACAAGACAATGACTGAAAAAAGAATCCCTTGTTTGGAGAATACAGACTTTACTGCATGCAGCACATTCTCACTCGTACAATCTGTCAGCCTGATCACTACAGAGTACTGAGAACAGCTATCTAAATACAACTGAGAGAGGCCAGTGGGGATAGGATAACTAAATGAAACATGGCCTTGGTTGATACTGTGGCTGTATGTATTGGCAATCCTGAACTTCAGAGATAATGTACATTGGGATTTCAGTCCTTCATTATTTGGATTTGCTATATTAATCTTTTGGAATTCAGGACAAATTTCTAGATCTATTTTAATTAATGTTATACAGCTGCAAGTACAAAATAAATAACCACAAACCACCTTAGTTGCACTGCAGCAAAATGTATGCCAACAGTAATTCTTAGCTGATTAATAGAATCTAATGAATCAGAGTATATCAGAAGACCACACATCTGTTACAAGGGTATCTAACTTGGTAAGAGTTATTGTAAAGAGAACATTGTTTTAGCAAACAGAGAAGATATGAATTTTAAAATGTCAGACATATCTGAACTTCTTTGAACTGATAAGTATAGAGCAGATTTCAAAGTTGTAATTCAGGTGGTAGCAGTTAGGGGATCAGTACAATACTTAATAATTTTATGGCTGACTTTTCCTCTGTGCAGTTGATCAATGCAGATTAATTAATCAGAAAAACAGTGCAGATGATTAAGGGTATAAGCTGTTAGAAAATTATGTTTCTCATGTTCCAGAGTTTGTTTCTCTTGGCCTAGATTTGCCTACTGTGCAACCCTGAGAAGTCACTTAACCAGATAGTGCTCCATGGCTAAGACTGACAACGAGACATGTATGACAGTGCTCTGCACTAGTAAACAAATATAAAATAGCTACATTTATAGTATTGTGCTAATGATATTAGATAAAAAATGCTAGAGAGTTCCACAACTGTAATACTTTTGTTTTTTCTTCTTCTTCTTCTTCTTAACAGTGTTTTCTCAAGATGTTTCCTTGATCAAAAACTCATTCTGAAACTTTGTTTTAATATCACATATTTTGCCAAATGTTATAACTACCCCATCATGCTCAGTTTTCTGTAACAAAGAACAGCTTGATGTGACAACGGTTCAATAACTTCATTCTGGTACTTCATTTTAGTATCATGTGCTTAGAAAAAAAGGTGCTATAACTGGGTCTATATTATGGAACCGGAAAACACCAAGAGAAGCTCGTACACGAGAGAGTAAAATATTATCCTTTATTCCACAGTTTAGCGCTTTCAACTGGAACACCCCAGTCTTCTTCAGAACCATTTAAATTATGCACATATCCTGATTTATATAGTCAAAGTGAGTCAGTCAGTAAAAAAGTCCGCCAAAACTTTTAAAGGTGTACATCACACTTGACATACTAAATACAAAATCACAAAATGTGATAAGTATGTGATAAATAAAAAACCATCATGTGTACAAGGGTAAAAATTAAAAATAAAATAAAATATATGCCTATTATGACTAATAAAATGTATTAATGAACAATATATCAGATAATATACCTATCTAATCTAAGATAAAACAGTACATGATAAAAACTATATTGAAAAGTACTGGAACTATTGTAAGAAGGTCCAAATATATAAACAAAAACAATACTATGCAGTTCATACCAATATATGAGCTAAATAAACACAATAGTCAGAATAAATAAAAATAAAAATAAAAACACTATGGACCAAAACTATTGGGATAATACCAGAAAAGGTTTGTTGCTAATAAAATCGTTCATCGTTGGTCCATAGTATTTTTATTTTTATTTTTATTTATTCTGACTATTGTGTTTATTTAGCTCATATATTGGTATGAACTGCATAGTATTGTTTTTGTTTATATATTTGGACCTTCTTACAATAGTTCCAGTACTTTTCAATATAGTTTTTATCGTGTACTGTTTTATCTTAGATTAGATAGGTATATTATCTGATATATTGTTCATTAATACATTTTATTAGTCACAATAGGCATATATTTTATTTTATGTTTAATTTTTACCCTTGTACACATGATGGTTTTTTATTTATCACATACTTATCACATTTTGTGATTTTGTATTTAGTATGTCAAGTGTGATGTACACCTTTAAAAGTTTTGGCGGACTTTTTTACTGACTGACTCACTTTGACTATATAAATCAGGATATGTGCATAATTTAAATGGTTCTGAAGAAGACTGGGGTGTTCCAGTTGAAAGCGCTAAACTGTGGAATAAAGGATTATATTTTACTCTCTCGTGTACGAGCTTCTCTTGGTGTTTTCCGGTTCCATTTACCTCTTCATAGTTGGTGACAGTTTGGTTTTTTTACTGGGTCTATATTATAACATTGAAGTTCAAAAACTTTGAATGTTATAATATCGAACCCAGTAGAGCAAATGCTTGAAATAGTGAAGCTGCAGAACACCGAATATTTTCCTAGGGAAAGTATTCAGTGGGCCATTTCTGCAGCTTTGCTATTTCCTCAACTGTGAAGTGAAGGTTTCGGACCGGGTTATGGTAAGTGTGTGAATGAAGGTGAGTGTGTGACTGGGCATGGGTTAGGTGAGTTAGGGTTTGAGCACGGGTCAGGTAAATGTGCGATTGTGTGGACATGAGGGTTAGGGTGGGGTAGGTGAGTTAGGGTTAGGGAGCGGGTTAGGTGAGTGTTCGATAGTTAAGGACCTTAGGGTTAGGGAGCGGGTTAGGTGAGTGTTCGATAGTTAAGGACCTTAGGGTTAGGCTTGGGTTAAGGTAAGTGGGTAGCTAGTAGTGTATGTCTGGTTTAGTGTAGGATTTCGTGAAGTGTATGTGTGTGGATTACTTATTTTGGTGTGCTTGAGTTGGGTGTATGTTTGTCGGAACAGCAAATTTTTTCCCTGGGAAAAAATTTGCTATTCTGACTGTTTGGTTTTCTGGTGTATCGATTGAATGGGTTTGATATTATGAGATTCAAAGTTTTTAGACTTCGATGTTATAATATAGACCCCTATAACTACCCTTCAATTCTAAAAGGGTGCAGCAAACAGCAACCTGATGAGGTTAAGGATATCAAAATATGACTGCCGCTGAATAGCTTTGGTGTGATGTATATATATAGATATATATATATATATATATATATATATATATATATATATATATATGTACCTGTTGCTACAGTCATTCGAAATACTTCATAATTTCATCACCCTTATAATTCGTATCCTAATCAGAAACTTAACCTTTACTGACTTTAAGGTTAAGACATTTCTTTACTGAAGTATTAAAACAATATGCATCGATTCAGTCTGTATGATGATTAAACTATAGTAGTAATGCTATCTTCCCTCTCAGTGGTTAAAGCCCAAGGACATTAAATGTTGCTAAAATGATAAAATATAAAGCATGGCATAAATATCATCATTCCTTATTGCTATTATAATGCACTTACTAACAAATCTGTTTCTCTCCATTTTATATAACTGCATTCTTAATGCAGCGTTCCTTAGGACTACTTTGATGTTATTAAGTACTAGTGCCACTGGGCATAAAAACACCTCTACTATAGTCTCAGATCCATATAAGTATTTCCTGGAAGTTACATGCATGAGTACACACACACACACACACACACACACACACACACACACACACACACACACACACACACACACACACACACACTATTTTTTTTTATTATTTTTAATTTCTAAAACAAAAGTGAAATGAACAAATTTGTACATCATCATTTTGATGAAACACACTTGAAATAAAAGTGAAAACAAGAGACCAATGCAGTAATAATGTCACAGATTAGGTTCCACATTTTAAAATCAGTAGCTGTCTAGATAATTGATATTGCTACCAACAATGCAATCTAACAACTCCTCAAAAGAAAGAGAGGCAATTATTCAGAAATACGTATTATGTTTTATGCCCTTGCTGTTTGTCACACACATGCAGTCTACACTATGCCATACACAAAAGGATAAAAGTTTTTTCTATTAAAAAAAAATGATCTATGCACAGTTTGCTTAATAGATTACAACAGATGAGGAGAGGTAAACGCCTAAGTACAGTAATTATTGCTTTAATTTTCTTAGAAGAGTTTACTTATACTGGTATTACTAGCAGTGGGTATAAGAGTACATTTTACAATTAAAATCTCCAAATCCTGCCCCCACCCCTTACCCCCAAGATTTTGACTGAATTATAATTGCTAACAAGCAACCTTAGAATATATCCCAACTATTGAACTATTCAGTGAAAAATATGTATATTCTCTTCTTCAAACAGACCCTCAGAATGATTAGCAAACTTGCATACTAAAGACATTCACATACCAGTCTCACATAAATGCTTATTCCTTCTTACTTTATGTAAACGGAAGTGTGGAATTAGCAAATCAGTTATAATCACTAGTACTATCCAATATCATACCTCCACAAACAAGCTAAAACTGGAACTTACGTACCTGAAGGCAAACTGTTGTTCTCTTCTAGAAGTGTACTTGTACTCCTGAGATCTGATAATGAAACATTTTCCATTGCCTTTCATTTTTTTCTCACCTGCTAATTTTTTTATGTTGTATTTCACTCTTTGCGGTCTCTTTCCAACAACAGAAGAAAGAATGCTCATCTTATTGATAATTTCTGCAGTTGCCTTAGCCATATGGGTTATATGCTGCCAAGGACAAAACAACAGGACAGCTTCCAAACCTTCAGGGCATCTTCCACTTGCCCAGACTGTCAGGCAAATTGAGGTGAGGTGACTAAAAGGTAGGCTTGGGCACAGAGCCCTAACATTTACTATTGCTGCGGAGTATGTTCCTCTTGAGGATTTTGAGGATATACAGTCAGATTGTGCTTTCCTTTGCTAGGCAAATAAGTTCTCTTTGGGGGGGGGGGCAAAAACTTAAATTTTCTTAATTGTTTTGATGTTTTATTATTCTCTTCTTCAGAAAAGTTATTTTAAAGCTGTTGTGGCCATTTTTTGTATCTTAGACCACATATATTTTATCCTGGATCCCTCTGGTGTATCACCTTCAGAAACTATGGATGACGGTTTGCCATATTCTCTGTGGCTGCTGGGGTCCCCTCAATGGGCAAAGGAGTGACACTCTTGTTGGTTTTGGGAGAGGAAACATGGAAGATTCTCTGTTGTGTCAGAATGCTGTGCCCATCCCTGGGGAAGTTCGTGTTGCCATTAATAACACAGTTGGCCCCATTTTTTCCTGTCAAAAAGAACAGGAAAGCAAACATGTATCTACTCCTCCTCAATTTTCTTTGGATAGGAATAGTTTATTGGATCTGGCTCAAGGTTTACTTCAGGCTATCGATCCTTCATTTAAAGTAGCTTCTAATAAAAGAAAGAAATATTCCTCTTTTCCTGAAGAGATTCAGGATTTTGAACCTGAAATGGAAGAGGCAGAGATGGATACAGTGTTTTTTCCTCATATTTCCAATTCAGACTCAGAGGAGAGCTCAGTTTCTGATTCTCCCTTTGGGGGGTTCCTGTTTCTCTGAGACAATTCTAGTGTTTACAGTGGGAGAACATTGAGGTTTCTCAGTCCCTCAGAAATTACTATGAGTTGTTACAGAAAGAATTTCCTGAACTTAACACCCATCCCTCCTGTTCTGCCTGCTTTAGAGGATGTGTGTGTTACTGTCTGCAATTTTCCTGACAGTAAGCTTGGTTCCCCTAAAAAGGCAAATAGGATGTATAAAGTTCCTCATTTTTTAAAATGTTTACACTCTATTACCAAATCTGACCAAGCAGCTATAGCTTTAGCTGATCCCACTGTTGCTAAGCACTTGATTACAATCCTACTCTTTCTGATACGGATGGGAAAATTATTGATTGCTATGGGAAAAAGTGAAAACTTCTGCAACTTTGATTATTAGAATTCTGAATTGTTGGGATCATGTGTTACACTTTGTTCTGAGAAATTGTGAAATTTCAGAATTCTGAATTGTCAGGCTCACGTGTTACAGTTTGTTCTGAGAAAGTGTGAAAGTATGAGGAATGGGTTCAGGCACCTAGGCAGTGAGACATTTCCCTGTGGTACATTTGATTGGGGAGAACTGGCTGAAGTGACATTCAGCTGCAGAGAAATATGGCTGTTTGCAAATTACCTGTGGGCAAAGACAAGAACGTGTTACCATGCCCACAGCTTCAGTAACCAAATGCACAGGGGAAAACAATGCCCATGGTCTCCAAGGGAACATGAGACAGCAGACAATATGGCAGGCATCAGCAGCAGGCTGGCCAGAGGGCATGTCAGTGGCAGTAAAAATGCAGTGCACAATGGGCAGTGCCTTTATAATTAGAGTGTGTGGACCACTACCCCTTCATAGAGTTTAGGAACCATTACCTAAAACGCATACTGGAGCATAAATGTGACTACAGTAGCCTGCAGGATTTCCTCCATGCTGTAGCACACTTCTACATGTTGTACTTAGATAAGTATGTACTGTACACTGAGCACAACACTCACTACTACTTCTGCCACTATGCATTTGGTTACTATCTTTATTATTATTTTTTTTTATCTGCAATTTCTTCTTGTGAGAAAACAATCTGCTCTAAGTGACTTGTATTCTTCTATTGCACAGATTACTACTCATTGTTTACAGTGTGTGTATGACTCTTGATACTTCTCTTAGGCCTGTGGCCGCTGGTACCGCTTTGAGGAGATTTGCATGGCGGCATTCACAGAACTTCCCAGATGATGTTAAAAATGAGATTTTAAATTCTCCTTTGGATAGCGATTTAGTTTTGTCTCCTCTGCTGCAGAGGTAATCAAAAAGTGTAGTAAAAGGGCCAAGCTGACACAGGGAATGTAGATTTTTTTAGCATTTTTTTCCAAATTTTCTATTCCCTTATCCAGTTTCAGCAAAAGACAGAATAAACTGTCTCAATAAAATTCAGGTAAACAGATGTTGAAGAAGAACTTCCTCTCACCCTGGCTCTTTTATTCCCAGAAAGTCTAAATCTCCATTTTTTCGCTTCAGCAACAGATTGTTTCAGACAAATGGGTTCTAAAAATCATTCATCAAGGTTACAGATGGCAGTGAGAGGAAATTCTTCCTTTCCAGGGGATAATTCCTCATCTTCTAATTCAGACTCTTTAGTTTCCACCAGTTCTTAATCACATGCTGTCCAAAGAGTGATAGAACCAGTTTCTCCTTGCCAAGTGGGACAATGCTTGGAAACCAGTTCTGGATCTTTCTTTCCTAAGCCTGTCTATGACAGGGTCCAAATCGAAATTATGTCACTTCCAAACTTATCTTTCCTTCTTCTTTCAAGTTTCCTGGCAATGCTAAACTTAAAATATGCTTACCATTGTATCCCTATTTATACAGTTTTCAGACATTTAAGGTTGTCTGTATCTGAATCACAATATCAGTTCGTTGCCTTACCCTTTGGACTATCTAGTGCACCAAGCGTGTTCATAAAGTATACAGCTCCAGTTATAACTCATTGCAGGCTACAGGCTATCCACATTTTTCTCTATTTAGGTGACTTGCTTATCTTTGCAGATTCTTTTTCTAAGTGTCAGAAATCTCCTTCTTGGATAAGAGATTTCTTACAGAAGCAGCCATTCCAGGAGACCATTCAAAAGTCTTTCTTTACTCCTTCACACAGGATTGTGTTTGTGGGATGTCAACTAGACACCTTAGCTCAAAAAACATCTCCAGATCTATTTTAAGGTTTTCCTCTGGATTTGGGGCGTCATGCCATCTATGATTCTCATGATGCTCCAGGCAAGACTCCACATGAGAAAGATAGGCTAGCATGATATATGAAATAGCTTTGGTTGTACCATCAACACCCTTTATCTTTTTAAATCCCAGTGCTGGGGTTTGTCAGAAGAGAAATCTTTGTTGTGGGGAATATGAAAAGAGACACTAAGAATTAGAGGGCATTTCATCAGAAATCAGAAAATATAATGGCTATGTGATAGTCCTCCAAGCATCTATTCAGGGAAATATGACAGATGTCATTCAGAAGGGAAATGGCAAACAAGGAAAGCAGGGGGCACAGGCAAAAGGCAGGAAATAAACTCTCTGTCTCCAAATATAGTTTTCACAGAGGGGATACCAGACAGCATTGTGAACAGGGAATCCACAGAGGTAGTTCAGAAGAAATTGGACATGCAGATAAAGGTGAAGGGTAGAGGCAGAACACAGTTATTGTGTTAAATGTGTTTAAAGGAGAGATTAAATAGACTTATTATCTCCTGCCTCAAGGAACTGTAATGTAATGGTACAGCTGGAAAATGTCTCATTTCTTAAATGTTGAAACCAGAAGAAAAAAAAGCTACATGGAAGCATAAGAATTTCTAGATATAGATGCCTTAGCTTCCTACAACATGATCAAAATCCTCTTGGAGAAGTAAAGTGATGCAGTGGTTTGCTTTGCTGGTTTATAGCTGTTCATTTTCCAGTTTAGTTCTCAGCTGGGATTCTGCTTTTATTGATTTTGTATATCTCCCTGTGTCTTCATGGGTTTTGCTGATCTCCAGTTTCTTCTTCCATGCTATTGGTATGTAGACACATGGACGGGAAAGGTTCCATGCTGCATCTAAGTATACGTGTGACATGAGTATAGGTCTTGTAATGGATTGGTATCAGCCCAGAAATAACTTCTCCCTTAAGCCTGTCACTTGCTGTTACATGCTGTGAGTTTCCAAGACCCAGAAATGGATTAAACAGGTAGTGATACTGAATGAGTGATTCATGCTAACCTCAAGATAAAAAAATATATTCCAGCCAGTAAGACTCAGGAACTTGGATCTGAAATGCAACACTGCACTCTTGCTAAATTAGAAAAGTGTTGAAAGGAGATGATTATGGCCAGGAGTGAATGACGTAGTCATCAAGAAAGTAAAACACATCTTTCTTGCTCAGAGATAAGGAGTGAGATTCATGCTGAATTGTTCACTTTTGTCATTTAGCAACAATCCTGGAATGACAGAAACTGGATAAAAGAACAGAATGAAATAGAATAGAATAGATCTCCACTGACAAAAGAGAGAGAGGGAGAGATGATGAGAAAACAGAAAGACTCGGATTTTAATCCATCCAGGCTTATGATTTGCATTTGATTTCAATAGCAGCCCAGTGAACTGCTGTCACTATACACAGAGGTTACTACATAAGTAGGAAACAGAAGTCAATTGCTTCTTCTCTAGTATCATACACACCACATGCACATGGTGTAACTTAATCATCAGTTCACTTACTGTAAGCCTTTGGGTGACGGCAGGAAACCGGATTACCCAGATAAAACCTATGCAAAGATTTAGGTGGACATAAAGACTCTGCACTGAAGCCACGCCAACCCAGGATTCAACAAGAGAACCTCTTGCTGTGATGCAGCAATGCTGTGTTCTGTGCTTTCGTGCCAAGATTGTGTTATAACTCAGCAAAATATATAAAGGATGAGGTATGGTTCGATCTTCTTCGGGACCCTGCAAGCCAAACAGGTCAGCATATTTTAAGCTAGATACATTTGAAAGGAAAGATCTCCAACAAAGGCATATAAAGTAAATTTTAAATGTAAATTCAGTAAGACTCCTAACATCACACAACTAATTTCAACAATAAAATTATTTTAGTCTAGTGCAATTTGCTCTCTGGCTCTATGCTATTCTATTATATGATTTACTCACTTTTGTGCATTCTACGTGAAGGAATATTAGATATATGCTATCTTTTGGAGCTTTAGCAGACTGTGTTTATTGTCTTTAAATGTGAGATATCATTGTTTCTAAACTGTACGTTCTTAAATATAAACATAAATATAAATAAATAGAACTTCTTCAGAGACGCTCTCTCCCCTCATTGCATTATGTAATTCCTCCTTATTACTCATTAGACCTCTCTTACAAGAAATTCAAAAGGATAAGGGTAAAGACAGGAAAAAACATATTTTTAAATTGTTTTTGCTGAACTGTTTAATTAGTGTTACATGTTTGTTGTCCTCATTTTTTTCATCTACTTATACATTGCATATTGCAATTTTTTGCATCTCATAAACATGCATATTTTATTATATTAGTTTGGAACTTATATCTGCTTCCCTGACTCCAGTTGTGGTTGAAGAGAGTCCTTGGAGCAGGTTATTTACCAGAGCAACAAATGTAAAATCAATAACAAAATAAATAAACTTCAGTTCCAATTTTATTTTTCAAAAGATTAACTTTTTAATCTTCAGTGGTCAATGAATCAAAGTGAGTTTGTTCTCTTTCCTGCCCTAAGGTGTTGCTGCACAAAGTTATGTTTTTTTTTTTTTTTTTTTTTTTTTTAATTAAACCATTTTATGTAATTGCTCTCAGTAAGATAAACTACTCTGGCCTCAGAAAATAGGATACTACTTTTTGAAAAGGATTCGTTGCATCATTTAATGTGACAAATGTTAAGCTATCAGTTCAGTTGCTGGCTTCTTACAAGACTAGGAAGTGAAACGATCTTGGGAATGTACATCTGGTACTAGCAATCTTTTGTGACATTAGGACTTCACACAAACAATCCCAGTCATCATACTATCCAAGTCAGCCTTTGCATTACATGAACTCACTCAGTGGAGGAAAATATATACTCAGCATAAACAGTGGTGCTGTGATTTAAAACACCACGCACTACATGATACTTTTCAAAAACATAAAAGAATGCATACAAAATATGTAGTCATTGGTCAGTAGTTTTTATTTCTTACACATTTGTTGACCGTGCTATCATTTAGTTTGCTGCTGGCATATTATAGTTTAGTATTATTCAGGATATACAAATGTTTTTAATTAAGAACTAGGTTATGTTTGATTAAGGTGATAAATACAACCATGAAGAGTGGCTTCCTAAAATAAATTCAAAGCAGGAAAGGAGAAAGATGCTACATAACAGTGATATTGGCAAGAACATTAACATAAGCAGCACTGACTACAGACACACATTGAGAAGAACAACAGAGCTACACATCTCCTGCTTTTAAGTTTTAACCTATGATAGAATAATAAGCTGGCTCACAAAGCTGCAAATGTTGCCAGTAGTTTCCTATAATGTATGAATAAGGTGGCAATTTCTGCATGCAAAATATACACAGAAACTGGAGTCTATGTTATCAATATTCTGTTGTTCTCAAGTGTTCAACACTTGGTGTAATAGTACAAATAAACAGTAGTTATGAGCTCCCTACTGGAAAAAAGAGCTTATTTGCAATAGATTGTGAACCCTTTTCTCTAAAATGCATCCACATGAGCATTTTTATATGGGTAGGTAACACCTCTGCACCCCATGTAGGACAACTGCTCTCCCACAAACTTCCTAATTCCATGGTTGCATAATAATGGGGACAGGAAAAGCCTTCAAATGCAGCTCACAGAAGTCTTACACAAACACAGATCATGCAAAAGCTACTGATTTACCTTTCATTCTCAAATAGCTTTACCCTCTGGCAGTTGTTTGGGTTAGTTAGAACCCCAAAAACTGGAGAGATGCAATGCTGGCAGCTTAAACAGACCAGACAGTTGAGAAAAACTTTTTAAAAACTTATAAAAGTTTTATTTCCAAACAGGTTGAGCACTTTCATCCTTAATAAACTAGGACTTCTTCAGGATGAATTAATAAGATAGAAACCTCTCTTATAGATTCTAGCATGGCATAGGAACTTAATTAAAATGCTTAATATAGTAATGGGACTTAAAAATACAGTACCAATAAGAATTAACAATTTAAACTTAATTACCATATAATGGAATTTATAAAACTATCAAATAAAACATTCACCATAAAAATGTTCTTAGTCAAAATATTTACATGTTATTAAAAAAAAAAATAGTTGTGTTGTAAAAAAACACAATGTTAAGAAACAAGGATACAGTAAATACCAAAACCTATTCATTTTAACATGGATCCCATTCTTAAAAGGGGTTGTATAGAGGTCTGTTTCTTCAGGCCAGGTTCTTGAAAAGCATGCACTCTAAATTGCCAATGAACTTTCACATTTGCATTTCACCCTTTTTCACCCTCTTGGATTCTGTTTTATTTGTTTCAAGCTAGCAAATTAGAATTTCTAGTCATTTATACAACTACACTACTGCGGTGGTGGTGCTGCGGTAGTGTTGTCGCTTCACAGTAAGACGTTGTCCTGTTTGATTCTCAGTTAGTGCGTCTTCTGTGTGGAGACATGCGTGAATGGGTGTACCTTCGTTGAAGGTTGTGCATCAGGGCTGGCAGCTCGGCCCGTAAAAATCTACTGCCAATCATTAGCGGACCAGAAGTCCGCTGTGGTGACACCTAACAGGGAAAAGCCGAAAGACACAACAAAAAGTCATTTATACAACTAACAGAATGCTTATATAGGGCATTTTTGTATTTCCTCTTCCCCATTTCCTAATTCTTCTCATAGATATGTCTCAGAAGGCATCTCTCCATTTTGCCCACATAAAAAGAGGGGCAACTGGAGCACTTAGCAAGACACACAACATACTTTGACTAACAATTACCTTTACAGAAGTCTTAGGAAGAATGCAAATTGTTCTCTAATGCTAAATTTTTCATTTCAAGAATGTAAGAACATTGTGTACAACTTGCGTATTTCACTATTCCACCGTTACAAGGTCTTTTAAAACCTTGCCTGCATTCAAACCATTACTTTAGATTATGCCCTGTTTTAAAACTAAATCTAGGCTCTAGCCCTAATAGTTGGAAAATAGCAGGGTTTACTCATCAAATATTCCAATTTATTTTACTAATGTTTGTAATTTCTCTAGTTTGATGGCAATTTTGAATCAGCAGTGCCCTTTCATAATTATTTAACCGTCTAGTCTGTTTTTCAAAACCACTCCTTATAACCAATAGGGGTTTATACTGAATACCCCATTGTGATTAGACAGAATTCCTTATTTATTTAACTAATTGGGGAGGGTAAGCCCTTCCAATAAACATTTCTTCTACTACATACAATTCCTTGGATACATCATCGAAATCAGATGTATTTCTGGCTATACTGATACACTGACCCTTAACTATACTCTTCTTTTGACTAAAAGAGTAACAACTAGTGAAATCTAAATAAGAATTACTAAAGGTGGGTTTTCTGTAAACCACAGATCTGAACCCATTATTGGTGTGTGCAATCAAAGTGTCAGAGTATTTAATCTTGTGTTTATTGAAACTATAAGTAAATAAAAAAAAAACAGAGGTATGATTGAGGTAATTAATACAATTCGGTATCATGTCCTCTTTGCCTCCCAATAAAATAAATATGTCATCCAAAAATCTTGCATATAACTTAATCATCTTCTTCATCTTCTTTCAGCTTTTCACGGTTAGGGGTCGCCACAGCGGATCACCTGTCCGCTCATGATTGGCAGTGGAGTTTTACAGTGTCTAGTTGCCAGCCCGGCGCCCAACCTTCCACAGATTGCATATAATTTAATATTACAGATAAATTCTGAATTAAAAACAGACAGTTTCCAGTCCAACAATACTAAATTTGCATAAAGGGGGGCACATGAAGCCTCCAGAGCTACCCCATTTGTTCTGTTTAAATACCTCCCCTTCAAAAAAATATAATTGTAGTCCAGTACTATAGACAAATTCCACCATAAGATTAGCCCTATCATTTGAAAAGGAAGTGTATTTTATTATACTATTATGAAAAGCTTTTAGTCCTTCTTCTTTGGGAATTACTGTGAATAAATGTATTACATTGCTGCTTAAAAATATCAATTCTCTTGACCACAGTTCACTTTTAAACTTCCAAGGAAGTCCCAAGAATCTGCAATCAAATGAGGTACCTTATGGTAAACTGATTTAAACCACCTGTCTAGAACTTCTCCAATATGATGTATTTTAGATCCTCTAGCTGCAACAATTGGCCTGAACAGGGTTTTTCCACATTTTTGTAGATCTTGGGGATGCCAAAAATGGTGGGGATGATTAGTTTCTCTCCTTTTACAAAATTATAAATGTCTTCTGTTGTCCTCTGATCCAAAAAGAATTCTTCAATATATGAATCTATTCTTGGGTTCCTAGCATGTTGTCGAACTTTTAAAACTTCGAACATCATATGGTCGATACCATATCATCGAACTTTTAAAAGTTCGAACATTTCAACAGAGATCTCGTACAGTGCATCAATGGAAATTTTCCATTGTCTGCACTGTAGTGCGATCTCAGAGTTGGTATATTTAAAGAGCAGAGGGTGTGAGAGGGGGTGCAGGGGGGTTTGACCCCTGCTTAAGCTTTCAGGTATTTTTTTTCTGTTTTTCTTTTTGTTTATTTGATTTGACCATATGGTGTTCAAACTTTTAAAAGTTTGATTATCTGATATAGATCCTCTATTCTTTGATAGGTCATATTCACCTAATTTCTTGACACTTCACAGCAAGTTACACAGTCATAGAAAATATCATTCATGATTTCAGAATAGGATGAAGCCTCAAATAACACTATCCCCCACTTTTGTCTTATTTCATAATTTGGATAATATCATTATTCATGAAATTGTTAAATAAGTCACTTTCTTCACTATTAAGATTAGGATGACAATATTTCCTATTTTTAGGGTTGATGTATAATTTATTCAAATTGTCCTCTATAGCTTTATCAAATGCACCTAAAATCAGATGAAGCTGGGTTTGAAGGTACTTTTCTTAGTTTCTTACTTAGAACCCAAACAAATGGTCCACAATCACCTGCAAGCAAAACTGTAAGACTGACACTGTTTAGTTTACAGGTATAGCAAGAACAATTCAGATAAATATTTTAAGATAGCAAGGGAATGTGGGTTTCACTAAAAACATCTTTTAGCTACAAGAAGCCCCATTAGCAATGTATTTTTCTACATGTTTAGCCAGATCCCTTTGTAAAGAGCATGCAGATTTTCTTTCACATTGCAATTTAGTCTACGAACAGCCCATTTCAGTAACATTGATTTCTCCTTTGAGGTACAAAGATCCAGTCTCAAATAAGTGAGCCATAGCTGTAATGAATGAAAGGTGAATTAGAGTTTGGTGGTAACTGCAAACAATAATCTGCCTGCTAAAAGAATTAAAGAATCTACAATATACTGAACCAGTTTTGTGTTATTACAGCAGTAATCCATGCCATTTATAAAGACTATGAAAAGGAAGTGGTGAACCCAGTACTATGATCTGAGTGATACCAAAATCCGTAGATAGGGGCTAGGGGTGTGAGTGTTGCCACTGATTTATTTAACAGACTGGTGCCTCTAGATTAATAGTGAAGCCCTTAACAGCACTGGGTGGGATCATAGCTACCCATAGTCTAGAGAGAAAATTTAACATAACCAGTGTCAAATGGTTTAGGAGTGCCCCAAGAGAAAATCACTCCATTTGTTTCTCAACAGCATAAGTGAGTATGGATGCATTCTGCATCATCCAGTAGGGTATTATTGTTACAACAGTATAAGTGAGTATGGATGCATTCTGCATCATCCAGTAGGATATTATTGTTACAACAGCATAAGTGAGTATGGATGCATTCTGCATCATCCAGTAGGATATTATTGTTGACATAACTAGGCTGAAATCTATGTTGTGAGCTGGAGAGAAGACCACATTTTATTCACTGCTGATGCAGTTATGGGAGAATAAATGTTGTGATCTTTTTATAATGGCAACAAGACATTGTTAAATGGTAAATGTTTAACTAGGCCAAAGAACTTCTTTTATGTAAGCTAACACTTAGAATCTCTTTACAGATAATGGGAGATAAACTTTCCTTCTTAGAGCTATTAATGAATGTTGTGGCTGATTAGACAACTCCAGGAAAAGTTTAAATGTTCAGGGATTATGAAAGAAGTATAATCCTGCTGTACCTAAATGTGGAGTTTGTATAAGAGCAGATGGAAACTTTCTGAAGAGTGATAAATGACACTTATCTTGTGGGGAAGTAAGACAATCTGTTTTCAGAGCATTACCCAGTAATATAACTCTGCAAACCATCAGACCCCTATTGCAACTACGACCCTTTATTTCCTGTCACAAGGAAAGGAGCTGATCTCGTGCTTGACTATTATCAAAGCACTTATGATGATCTTTTACATTTTCTAGTCCTAACCTCTTCTGTGGAACCTGGTATGGATTTTTGTAAGAGCTTGTTTGGTCAATAGAGCTAAACAGTGCATATTAACCTCATGCATGCTGTATGGTGGGAGAAAGGGTAGGTAGCATTGAAGGTGGCCTGTTGTTTAAAGGGGTATACAACTTACAGTGAGCCATGTAGATTAAATGTGAAAAGGATGCAACAGACATGTTAAGTAGGGATGTTTACTAGATGTACTTTTAGCACAAAAATGTCTTGAGCCTCTATGCAAATGTTCATCCTAGTTCATATCACTCTTTCTTAGTTGCTGTCACTGACATTCAGGATTACAACAATCCAAGAGATATCCAAGGTATAGGACAATGTTGAAATTCCTAGCATGTCACAAATGAACTTTTTTGATAGTGTCTGCTTTCTCTTTCACCCATTCATTTTCTGGGCACTGTTACCTTCCTATCCCCACAAGAACTAGGCCACAGGTTAATTCATTGGAAAGGCTATAGCGACCTTCTGTATAATGTCTTTCCTTGTACAAATCAGTGACATTCTAGGTAGTGCTTACTTTGCTGCATCCATCAGAGTTAGCGTGTGTGTGTATGTGTGTGTGTGTGTGTGTGTGTGTGTGTGTGTGTATTATATGACTGTCTGACCATGGAGTTAGTATGTATAAGTTTTGGTTGTGGGGACAAAGCAGTCTGTTAAAATCAATATTTCTGCAATACCTGATTAGCTCTATTTATAACTGACCATATTATTAAAATGTTTTGTAAATTATATTATTTATATAATCATCTTGGAAGCATTTAAAAATAAAGAATACAAAAATTAAGACATACAATTATTACTTTACTGAAACTAAAAAAATGTTGAATACATGTAATGGTGGTTAGAGACATACTTTCATGTTTCTATTCCTGTAAGATAATTTTGTAAAATACAGAGGCAAAGTGTTCATTTATTGCTTAAATGAAACTGAATACCAGGGCATCGTTAAAGTCTATGTTTTGTCATTAGCTTAGTGTCAACAAATTAAAGGTTACTTTTTTGTGTACGTGTCTGGTTCATGCAATGACAAGAGTTTGCAAAATTAAGTGATTTGACTGTACCAAAAAAGTGTTTACTTCCTCTATCTATAACCAGTATGTTGCAAGATGTAATTAGAAATCAGAAATGAAACATACAACACACATAAGGAACTAATAAACTGTCAATTTTTTTTAGTTTATTTTAGTTTTGTTGAGTTACATAGCATCAGAGAGTTAAACACATTTCTGTGCTATATTGTCTGCATTCATGTTGTGATATTTCATTTTTGTTGATTATGCACTAGTTTTACATTGTTGTGAATGCCTAGTTTAGTAGTTTTAATTAACTTTATTTTCTTGCAGCTGAAGTTACATGTAATTGTTCATGTAGCAATAACTTAATTTATTTTATTTTTTATTTAACATTTGTTTACCGGGAAAGTCCAACTTGGAATGAAACAAATTTTCAACGGAGGACTGAGGAGAAACACTCCAGACACGTCTTAATAATGTGGGAGGATACCGGAGCACCCGGAGGAAACCCACACAAATGCAGGGAGGACATGCAGACTCCAAATAGAAGGAACCCCCGCTGAGAACTGAATTGGAGAACTTCTTACTGTGAGGCGACAAAACAACCACTGCACTGTCCAGCTTGTGATTACGTAATATCTTATAGTTTAAGCAATATTAACCATTGCAAACTTGTGTTTGCAATGGTTAATATTTGTTTTATGGAAATGTAACAATGATAAACCATACATAGGCCTGGAATTGAATCATAAAAGGCAACATCAATGCGACAGACTTCACAGATGCTTGGCGCTTTTCACTTGTCATTGTATCTTGAACAATCTTTTGTCATTGTAGAGAAGTGAAAGTGACACACATTTCTGTTAAGTTCTTCAAGGAGCATGCTAATAGCTATGGGGAACTGTTTCAACAGATGGCATGCTTTGATCAAAGGAGATAATAAGCTGATGCTTACAGAAGCCCTAACATTGAAAACATTTAATATGGCAATCTTTTGTAAGTTTATACACAAAACAAGACACTCAGCTATTTGTTTTTCATTTTTCTTTAATGACCAGGTGTGTTTTTGAACAACACTGTTTCTTGACCATAAAAGTTAGATGTTTCATTATGTATAACAAAGCAAAAAAAAAAATGTTAAGAAACACAGTTGAGCAGCAGTTTTTATTTTCTTCCCTACCTCTAAGATCAAATCGGAATTGAAACAACTCAATATCAAACCATGCTGTCATTATGGTTTCATATACCTGAATATACAATACCAATGTTATTACAAGGAAAAGAGTATGTCTCCTTAAATTTCAAGTAATCTGTGTGTGCTTTGTTGTGTAACATACCTATAGCTTCATTCTGTCAAATATTATTAGGTAGAGCCACGTCAACATAAAGGGAAGCCTGACAGATTTAATATAAACAATAAAAGAAGAAATCAAAGCAGATAAAGATCAGTGGCATAAAACAGATATGCTGTTTTGCCGAAGCAGAAGTGGCTGAGACATATGAAAAATTCAATAAACCTGCTAAGTCTAATAAAGCAGTTCAGATAATTCTCACTTGAAGACTATTCATATGAACAGCAGGCTATATTTCTTTGTATTTTGCAGGTTATAGTATGTGAATGTTGGTAAGTTAATAATATAAACTTTAGATATCTTTCTAGTGTAAGAAAACTAGAAAACAGTGTACGGTCTAACATATGCAAATACATATTTCCTCTACCAAAGTGCTGAAAGTAGCTACAGCTAAGAATTGCTATAACTGAAAATGCATATAATTAAATAAAGCATGTGTACAGGGAGATAAAAGCACACCAGACAGAAAGAAGTATGATATGTAAGCAAGATATACAACTGAAAACCATGCAGGCTACGATTTCTTATAGGGGAGGCATCAAAGAGACATTACAAATTCAAGTCCTGCACTTATTATATTTCCATGACATGCTAAATGCACATAATCTTTTGAGAGATACATGTGTTTAATACATACCAGACTTTGATACCGTTATTCATATTTACTCATTCATTCGTTCTCGGATGTACCTGCTTAATCCAATTTAGGCTGAATGGTAACAGAAACATATTACAGCAATTAGTCAGCAAAAGGCAGAGAAATGAATATTGGATAAGATGTCAACTCACTGTAGGCTGCACAGATATTCAAACATTTTATATATACCTATAGGCAATTCAGAAGGCCACCAAATGACCTTCGTATTTCACTTAAGATATGAGAAGAACCCAGACCACTTGCCAAAAACTGACTTTGACAAATGGAGGCCATGCCAACTCCACAAAGAAGGCACCCAAGATGAGAATTCAATTAAAGAGCCAAGTATTATTTTATTTATTAAGCATTTGCTTACTGGGGAAAGTCCAGCTGGGATGCAAGCATTTTCCCTTTCCAGCAGAGGCTCAGGGGAAAAAAAATTCTGTACATAAAAATGTATACACAGCACAAACAAAATTGTTAAAACTAAATAAAAAACATATGGTTGAGATCCACACTTACAAATACTACAGTACTCAAACAGTCTTGTTAAAATGCAACACAGTATAAAGCTGATATCATTTAGTGCAATCAAATACATATAAAATAAGTTACGACTCTGACATGGTCAGTCAGATAATATCATAGGAAGCATGGGAGAAAATAAATGCAGTAATAGTAGCTTAGGTAAAGTAAAAAACAAGAATTGTTTATAAAAAAGATAGCAGAGGTAAAATGCAATAAATAAAATGCTGTGATATTAAGAGAGAACAGCTGGTATAGTTTGAAATGGCTGGAGTAATGTGAATAGTTGACAGTAGTCAGGGGAAACAGAATAAAGTACTGGTTGTGGCTACTGAGTGTAAATAGCCAGGGGATGATTAAATGTTCTTTACATCAAATTTTGAAACTAGTTAACAGTCCGCTTGATGTGGAGTGGGATAGAGATCCATCATTTCACTATTTAATTTGAGTAATGAGAAACTGAGAGATTCTGTTTAATTAGAAGTGATTTGCTGGTTGAACGTCAGTCCTTTTGTAAAGCTGGTCAGTGATCTCATTTATATATCAAAGTATGTGAGGCCTATAACTATATGTAGGTAAGGTGGTGAAGGAGCTCTAAGCAATTTAGTTGCCTGATGCTGAACAATGATGGGAAAATAGCAACAAACCT
The DNA here is from genome assembly GCF_019279795.1 of Protopterus annectens. Classification (NCBI taxonomy): domain Eukaryota; kingdom Metazoa; phylum Chordata; order Ceratodontiformes; family Protopteridae; genus Protopterus; species Protopterus annectens. The sequence continues at coordinate 629,566,623 of NC_056748.1, read as the reverse complement.
TGCAATCTTGTTACAACGTGATTCTCGTTATGTTTCTTTGGGTGGAATTAATGATTGTGAACACAGAAGAGGCACAGAGAAGTGATCAAAGTAGGTATGATGAAGTAATTGATTTTCCAGCCTTATTACTAAGGTATGGTGTGTATGTGTACAGAGAACAAAGTTTTAGATGTGTTTTTTGATAGACTGAAAAGATCTGCTGGTCAGATTTAAGGTTATCTGTAATTATACTTCGCAATTTGGTTTGGGATAGTATCTATAAGATAGTATTATTATTTGAGTTAATGATGGAATGAGATTTTTGGGGATATGAGGTGCTTTGGGTGAATAACGTTTTTTTTTTGTGTTTTGTTTTTTGTTAAGACTAAAGATACGAGTTTTGTAACCCATATAACACTATGATTGAATTTTCAGTCTTGGTTGACTTTTTGTTTTTATTAGTTCTGTATTGATAGATAGATAGATAGATAGATAGATAGATAGATAGATAGATAGATAGATAGATAGATAATAGTTTGTCTCTTGTTAATACTGAGCATATCAGGGTGGAGTCATCGGTCTTCGATACCAGTTTTGCTTATTTGGGGGCTGAGGTTTGTTGGAGAAAATGTTGTCTAACTTAGGTCCTAAAATGGATTTGTGTGGTACACCTATGGAGACCAGTGGGAAAGATGAGTAGGTCTGTTCAAATTTAACTGCCTGTTGTCCTCTTCTCAGTCAGATAGGTAACTTTGGAACCAAGAAATACCCAACTGTTAGAGGTTTAAGGAGGAGAGTTCTGTCAGTAGCTTTTGGTGAGAACCAGCATAAAAGCTTATCTAGTGTCCGTGTATCTACTTCACAAGCTTGAAGTTTCAAAACTTCAAACTGCAAATGGTCAAGACCATAAGATCAACATTTTGCACCTTCAAAATTGTAATAAAAAATAATAAAAACATTTTTTTTACATTTTTGCATGGGGCAAGCCCCCCTGCACCCACCACACTTCCCGCTAAATAAATACTCACAATACAGTGAGGAAATGGTACATTTTCTGTTCTCTGCACAGCTATCTTCATTCAAAATGTTCAACATTTCAAAACTTTGATCCTATGGTCTTGATCATTGCAATTTGAAGTTTTGAAACTTCGAGCTTGTGAAGAGAGTCTGTGTCCATAGCAGGAGGGTTATAATATAATACTTGTAGACCCAAAACTGCCACATATAGGAGTAAACAAAGAGTGTTTAATTCAAAGCCAGTGTCAAGACATGAATAGGTTAAGCACTTTCATCCTCCTAAAACTAGGACTTTATCTAAACCCAGATAAAAGGCATTAATCAATTTAACTAGTTAAACTTCCAGTCATGTGATGTTTAAAACCCTATCACTATCAGCCATTTAATATACAAGAAACAAATAATTATGCAACTTACAAACTAAAAAAACAATGTAGCATTCCTCTAGGCAGAAAAACCTAAGTGCACTAAAAGTAAAAAAACAAGTTTAATGCTAAGCGCTTTCACCGATAACAGCTTCATCAGATACATCCATCAAAGAAATCTATCCATTTATATTCAAAAAAACAAATCAACATCCAAAAACAATCAACTAATTAAAACATGAAACTCAGTCTTAAAGTGCCAACACTTAAAACAACCATCTGTATACATAGTACAAGAACACATTTCAACCTTAATTTCAATGTATGAACACATATATAAAATTATACATATAAAATCTATACATATAAAAACATACACAAACTCAAAAACTTTAATGTTTCAAAGGTTTCTGTTTTAAAAAAGGTATTAAACCATATCATTAATACCAGACTTATGATCTTCCCTAAAGAACAGAATCCATTTCTATTAATGGGCCACTGTCTTATTCTTAATGTAACCTCCCCATACACTCTCAGCAACAATCTCTAGTAGAAAAAAATGAAAATGATTTTGATCACTATTAGGCCACACATGCTTAGCCAAAGCATTTGTTTCTTTGCTGTTCCTGATGTCTCTTAAATGCTCAAGCACCTGTTCCTGAAGGAACGGTTAGTCTTCCCAATATTGTATGCACCACAGCATGTACAGAAGGCATAGTATACTATGTTCTTAGTAGTGCAATCAGCATAAAATGAAAAATTTACAATGCACCTGTGTATAGGATGTATAAAATTACTACAAACATTCACATATTTACACATAATGCATTTCCTACAAGGAAATGTCCCTTTCCTGTGGGAAGCTATCATATGTGGAAGCTATCATATGTGGGGTCTCATCTTTCCTGTAGCAAAGCTGTCTTTTAATAGATAAATTATTTTTGAAAGCAAAACTCGATCTTTCAGTAACAATCTCCCTTAATTCATCATTTGCATACAGAATATTCTTTTTTTCTGAGATTTACACATACGTATTTCACCGAACAGTTCAACTTCCTTGACGTGAAGGTAAAAAGATCAGGAATAGGTACCTTTAAGATGGGAGGGTCTATAGGAAGAAAATTAGGAAAAATATGTTATTTCATAGAAATAGTATGCACCCACACCATATAGCTAGAAATGTTTTTACCGGCCAGTTTATTGGGATGATGAGGTTACATAGTGATGATACACAGTTGAAAGAAGCCTTTGACCAACTCAAACAAGATTTCATTGATAGAGGTTATAAGCAGAAGGAAATTGATGAATGTATAAAATCAGTACTCAGAGACAGAGAAGGTAGGGGTGGACCATTTTTCTCAGACAACCCCAGTAGAGTGTGTTCTGCACAATTGTGCACTAATAGAAGAAAGGTTAGGTTCCCCTTAACATATTCCAATGATGTCACTTTGTTTTGTGACATTGTGAAAAGAAATTGGAATATTTTGCATGCGAATGATGAATTAAGGGAGATTGTTACTGAAAGACTGAGTTTTGCTTTCAAAAGCAATTTGTACATCCTACACACAGGTGTGTTGTAGATTTTTCATTTTATGCTGATTGCACTACTTAGAACATAGTGTATACTATGACTTCTGTACATGCTGTGGTGCATAATACATTGGGAAGACTAACCATTCCTTTAGAGAACGGGTGCTTGAGCATTTAAGAAACATCAGGAACAACAAAGAAACGAATGCTTTGGCTAAGCATGTGTGGTCTAATAGTGATCAAAATCATTTTAAGTTTTTTGTACTAGAGATTGTTGCTGAGAGTGTAAGGGGAGGTGACATTAAGAATAAGACAGAGGCCTGTGAACAGAAATTGATTCTGTTCTTTAGGGCAGATCACTTCCCTGGTATTAATGATATGGTTTCATTAAAACGGATACCTTTGAAACATTAAAGTTTTTGAGTTTGTGTATGTTTATATGTATATATATATATATATATATATATATATATATATATATATATAAAATTGAAATTATGGTTGAAATGTGTTCTTGTACTATGTATATAGATGGCTGTTTTAAGTGTTGGCACTTTAAGAATGAGTTTTATATTAATTTGTTGATTGTCTCGATGTTGATTGGTTATTTTGAATATAAATTGATAACTTTCTTTGATGGAGATGTCTGATTAAGCTGCTAACAATGAAAGCGCTTACAATTAAACTTGTTTTTTACTTTTAGTGCACTTTGTTTTTTCTGCCTATAGGAATACCACATTGTTTTTTTAGTTTGTACATTAGTTTTACTTCAATGGTGTTTCGTTTCATGACCTCTGCATTTTTCATTTTTTCCTTGCTAATCATGCAACTTGATTGAAAGGTAAATACAAAATAAATAAAACATTCATCATAGAAATGCTCTATTAGGCACACATTTCAAATTAATCAGGCTTCCTAACAAATTGCTAAACAAAAAAATAAATTCATAGCATATAACATTATTTATCAAAAACATGTACACCTTCTCCTGCATCTTATAAAAAAAAACAATAATAAATATAAATACGCAATCTATAACTTTGCCAATCTAAGTCTTAAAAGTGATAGAATAGTTAAATGTTCATTGTTGTATACTCCATTTTGCTTTTCAAATAACCCTTTTAGGTTCCTTCTGTCTTGAAGACAGAGTTCGGAACTTCTCCTACTACCTTGTAAATTTCGTGAGTTTTAAAAATGTTTCAATTATTATTTTACAATTTCCTGGAATGTGCTGAACTCTAGGTTAATGGTGTCACATTCACCAAGTTTGGTGATATACCGAATCTGTTAGCGGACAATTTGGGTTCCAACTTTACCCACCACTCACCCCTAACTATCGTCCAACATAAACACTCTAACTATAACTAGTGAGAATGCACTGGCTGCAATCACTAAAGCCAATAGCATGGACTCAATGGTTCCTGATAACATCCCAGGATGCCTCCTGAATAGTCTAAAATATGACTTTTCAGGAGCCTTGGCATCATTAACTATGGTCTTAAAACAGGCTTTGTACCACATGAATGGTAGACTGTGATGGTCATCCCCCTTCAAAAGGGAGGACCTTCAACAGATCCTGGAAACTACTGACCCATTAGTCTTACTAATTTTATTTATTAGCAAGGACATAGGAGACCTCCAGACACTGGATCCATCCCAGTTTGGCTTTGTCAAAGGTAGGTCATGCTTACTGAATCTGGCGGACGACTTTGAAAAGGTCCCTAAGGCTATGAATGATAGGAAAATTGTGCATGCTGCCTTGTACACCTCTTAGGGTAGGGCATTTTTCAGGATGAACTAATCTGTGTGCAAATTAAAACTGAGAGTAGGTGAGGAGGTGAGATGGTTCAAATCAAAGGGTAGCACAGTAATATGTAGAGTACAAGTTTTTGGAAGGTTTTTGGAATCAACCAATACAGCGGTGGTGCAACGTTAGCATTGTTGCCTCACAGCAAGAGGTTCTCCCGTTCAATTCTCAGCTGGAGTGCGGGGAGTGCCTTTTCTGTGGAGTCTGCATGCCTCCCCACGGTTTAGTGGGCGTTCGAAAGACATGCGTAAATGGGCGTGCCTTCGCTGAAGGTTGAACGTCGAGCTGGCACCTCAGCGTTCATGAAAATCTACTGGCAATCATTAGCAGACCGGAGTTCCACTGTGGCGACCGCTAACCGGGAAAAGCCGAAAGACAACAACAACAGGTTTTTGGAATCAAATTTGTCTATTTTATTATAGCATTGCTTTCATTTAGTTGTCATAGTGGACTGGAAGTTGATGAAAATAGGAGATACATAAAGACGTGCGGGCAGCAGTTAGGTTGATGCTAATCTTATCCGTCTGTTTTAGTCAGATATTGTTTGGCTCTATATAGCAGACCTAAGTTCTGATGTCTTTTTGATTGGTTGTTGAATGTGAAGGCTGACTATCATGGTACCTATTATAACCCCTAGTAATTTAGCACTGCAAACCACCTAAATATTTGTGTTATTTACAGAGTTAGCTTTGCATTTAGTATGAGACTTGGGAGTGAAAAGGAGAAGTTGTGTATTTTTGGGGTTTAGTATTTGGTCTGATTTTGCCAGCCATATTTGTATGGAGGCGAATGACTCTTGCGTCAGCTGTTGGAGACGAACGAGATTTGGGCAGAGCAGGTAAGGACTACTTCATCTGCTTACTACACTAAATTGGCATGCTTTGTGGCAGTGCATAAATTATTGGTAAACATACATTAAACAGTAGTAGTCCTAGTATGGTGCCTTGGGGAACACTGGCAGAGAATGGTAAAAAGGTAGAGATGCTAGACTGCCGTTTGACAGCTTATGATTAGTCAGACAGGTAGATGAAGGACTAGGAGAGACGAGGGAAGGACAGATCAAGGGAGGGTAGCTGATGGAGCACTTAATTATGACAGTCAGTGTCAAAGGCTTTAGATGGGTCCAAGAAAAGGGCAAATACAATATTACCTATATTGCAGCTATAATTAATGCAGTTAGAGAAGTCTCTTAGTGCAGGGGTGGTATTTTGGTGTGGTCTAAAGCCATGCTCAGTGCAGATTGGTAAGAGTGTGGTTTAAGGATTGATGATGGATACATTTTTCTATGATTTATGACAGGGGGAAAGTGTGTCTATAGTGGGAAAGATCAACTGTGGTTTCCCCATTGTGCAGGGTTAAGGGGAATAATGTCTTCCATTAGGAGGGGCCACAAGCCTATTGGGTAGATCAGTTAAATATTATTGAGATGCAGTAGGTAATGACATCTGATGCAATTATCAGGTATTCAGCAGGTTGTTTATATGCAGCTAGGCTGGAAGGTTTTAGTTTTAGGAGGTGTGTTTTAACGATAGAGGTTGGGACAGTGTCGATGGAGAAAGTGTTATTGTTGCTATTGACTTTGAAGTTAAGCTGGAGTGAATGGTTAGTGTCCATGTTAAGTATTGATTTTATGGTGTGAACAAAGTGGGAGTAAACCAGGGAAGCGATGTTGTTCGAGTGCATGTCTGGGTATGGACTGGTCTGCTCATTTCTACCTGAGGATAACAGCTTTTTGATGGCGCTCCAGAAAATAACAGGATTTTTGATGATTGTTTTGTAAGTTAAAATAGCAATTTATTTTATCTTTTTCAACTTTTATTTTGGTTTGATTGTGACCATTTCTTGATGGGGTCAGCTACATCCTACTGATTAGTAGACTTCTGATTCATGACTTTGAAGACCTCTTGTAAGTTATATTACAATGTGGCTATTTAATAGATCCTGTTCTTTTTAGGTTAATAATCTAGGGTGTAAGAAGAGCTGTTTATAAAATCTGCTTGCACACTGATAGGTTAAAAATGGAAATATGTGAGGCATCAAAAGAAGATCAGTTAAAGTTCCAGAAGTGTTTGAGCAGTTTATGCAACTGGGCAGAGACTAAAACCCTAACAAGAGCAAATACTGGCAAGGTGATGCATGTATAGCTTTCTAGTGCTCTTCTTTAGAAAGCAAGGATACATTAGAGATATGTAATAGAACAAATGCCATTATTTAAGGACCTGGACCTTTGAAATGACAAACACAATTTTAGTCATCACATAATTGGCATCATTAAAGAATGCAGTAAAATCATTTGATTTTCCAAAGCCAACTTCATGCTTCTTAAGACAGAAGTGGCAAACTTCACAACACCCATGCAGATGGACAATAGAGGTACGACTGCTGAATCCTACACAAATGCACTTTATAAGCACTTACACGAGTGCATGGATCGTGCTATCCCTAACAGAACCAAGATGGTATCCTCCAAAAAAAGGAAGCCAATCTGGTGGCCCCCTGCCATAAACAAACTCTACAACAGAAGAAAGAAACTGTTGCAAAAAAGAGTAAAATCCCACGAGTGGAGGAACTCTCTGGTCAACCTCAGTAAGAAGTGGAGATCCCTCATAAAATCCACCAAAGCTAGTTATGAAAACAAAACTGCCACTGATTCTAAAGACAACCACAAAGCATTCTATAGTTATGTCAAGAATCTCAATGGCAACACTCAGATCTGCTCTGAGTTACAGCACAATGACACTAAATATACAGAACCAACTGATATTGCCAACAACCTGGCAGATAGGTTCACTGCTAACTTTACCCCCTTCTCACCCCCTAAAGGGCCCATCTTTATACTGCAAGAATGCAATGTTCCTGTGATCATGGCTGCACAGGTAAAAACCTCACTCTCCAAAGCCAAGCACACAGCTTCCATGAGATCTGACAACATCCCAGACTGCCTTCTATACGAATTACAGAATGACTGGCACCCCACCTAAGTACCATGTTCAATCATAGCCTCACCTCAGGCCCATTGAATGGTGCACCGTGAAGGTTATCCCACTCCACAAAGAAGGGGCCACAACAGACCCCGGGAACTACCACCCCATTAGCCTGACGAGCCTGGTCTGCAAAGCCTTGGAATGCATCATCATGGAACTCATAAACAAAGACATTGGAGATCTGCAAACTCTGGACCCCACACAGTTCGGGTTTGTAAAAGGCAGATCATGTCTCCTAAACCTGACAGACTTCTTTGAAGCAGTCACCAAAGCCATAGATGAGGGTAAGGTTGTTCACACAGCCTATCTAGATCTTGTCAAAGCATTTGACACCATCTCCCACTCTGGAATTATAGATAAACTCACTAAACTAGGTATAAACCCCTATGTCACAAGATGGGTTGCCAACCCACACTGTGAAAGTATCAGACTCCAAATCAGACTTCAGACCAGTGACAAGTGGAGTACCACAGGGTTCAGTCCTGGGTCCTCTCCGGTTTGGTATCTACTTCTCTGAAGTACACACTAACACAGAAGGTCTTTGGCTAAGTAAATTTGCAAATGACTGCAAACTAGGAGCCATAATCGAAACTCCTAATGATGTGGACATCCTACAAAAGGGCCTCACTGACACAGATGCCTGGTGTCAAAGCCATGGTCTCAAGCTCAATGCCAAAAAGTGCATTCTCATCTCCGTTTGGTAAAAACTCTGTACCCATGAACTATTACATTGGTGGTAGTCTACTTAACACCGAAAGTATAACAAGAGACCTTGGGACTCAGGTGGACAGTAGTCTCTCCTTTGATAATCACATCGCCACAGTTGTCAAGAAATCCTTTTATGTGGCACACCTCATAACAAAAGTTTTCTCATCCAGAAAAAGAGGTCATTGTTCCCCTCTACTCATCACTCATTAGACCCATTATAGAGTACAACGCCCCTTTTGGTATGCACCTCACAAGACATCTACAACAACTGGAAAGGCCACAGAAATACCTCACAAAGAGGATTACTGGCCTCAAACAGATGCCCTACACAGACTGACTCAAAAAACTCCAGCTTTATTCCGTCGCATATCGCCTACTCAGAGGTGATCCCTGCCTAACATACTATGTCAAACCCAGAGCTGTTGGACATGCTCCATTTAAAGAAATCCCAATCCCTCCAAGCTACATGCTCTATGGACCTAAACCTTGTCACCATAATAAACAGAACATGCTGGAGAGATAGATTCCTGTCCCAGAGACTTCCCATACTCTGGAACAGACTACCTATCTATGTCAAACAGAGCTCCTCATTAGAACTCTTCAAGAAAAATCTTGATGACTGGATGGGTAATAGGAAATTCACTCAGAGGATCACTTCTGTGGTTATGCTTGACAGGGGTACAGGAAAATAATTTTCTTGAGTGGAAAAAGCCAAGGTACCTTTTTGGCTAGGCTTGTATAGGCCCTAGGGCCAATAGACTAGTACCTACCTATGAACCTATGATGTATTAAGAGATTTATAGAAAGAGGTACAGAAGTAATGAAAATTATATGTGTTAGCATATGGAGGATGAAACAAATACAGAAACTGTCTTTGGTTTCCTTACAAAGAATGACAAACAAAAAGACTGAAGAAAGTGTTTATTTTGCAAGTATTTAGTTAAGCATGTTAGCCGGATCAAAGCACTGATCTACATAAAAATTTGTCAGGCCATTCCAGAGTGCAATTAATAAAAAGGTATATATAAATGTTAAAAGACATTGTCAATTACATGGCAAGTTAAGTAACTAACATAAAAGCTACCACTTATATTCTATATGCAATGTATGCAATGATAAAGGTAGAGTGTTGAGGATTAACAGGTGAATAAGGGGGACATGTCAGGAACAACAGAAGTTGTAAGGGAGAGTTTATTAGTGTGAGGTTGAAAAATAAAATAGGGAAATGTTATGTCATGCATGTCATATTTAAATAGCTCTGCTACTTGCTCACATTTTCCTAAACTGTTACATAAATGTCTACCATGTGTTCCTTTACATTCACAAATATTTACACATTTAGAGGGTGCATCCTACCACCTGTCTCAGGCAGTTAACCTCCATTATCTCTACCTTCCTCAGCTGATCTGCCTTCACTGCACAGGTTTTTGTACTATACAGGAGTACTGGTTGAACTATTGTTTTATATGCTTTAGTTTTCAGCTACCCCTGACATGCTGTACCAGTTGGCTGCATCCCCACTGATTCTAGCGTTTGACTTAATTCAGACTTCTTCTCTTGTCATCCACCACCTCTACAAGATACTAGAAGGTGTAAACATGTTCTAGTTTTTTCCTTTCTACCGCACTTTTGCATGTTTTCTGATTTCCCCATTTGCTGCCACCACTGTTTTGTCTGTACTTGGATTCATCCCATGCTCCTTCAGCTTTGCACTCCATTCCCTTATTATTTACTAACATTCCTGTTCATTGTCTGCTTCTCTGCATACAGCAGCTCTGTTATGTGCCTCTCAGACCTGTTTGCTAATGTAGTCCATAACCAGCATGATCAGCAGTGGGCTCAGAAAAGAACCCTGATGTACACCCACTCCCACTGGGAAACCCTCTGTAAAAATGAACACTGTTCATACTTGTGTCATGGGGTACTTGTACAAACCCAGGACTAATTCTACCAATATTTCTGGGACCTTGTCATATGCTTTCTCCAAGTCGAGGAATGCCCATGATGGACTCTTTCCTCATTTCTACCTTCTTTTGCACTGTCTCAATGCAAACATCGAGTTGTGCTGCATCTTGATCTGAATCTGAAATGCTCATCTCTCATCTTACTTTCTACTATTGTGTGTATTCATTTATGGATCACCATCTCCAGCACTTTCTTGCAACGTGACAGGAGTATTATACCTCTTTACTGCCCACAGTTGTGAATATCCCCTTTGTTGTTATACACTGGCACTAGTATGCTTATTCTCCAAGTATCTGGGCTACTCCTTTCTCTCCATACTGTCAAGTAACCATTTCTCACCTAAATTACCCGACATCTTTAGCTTACCTCCTGTGACCTTGTTTGAGCTTGCAACTTTCCCTGACTTCATTTCCCAGAGTGCTGTTCTCTCTTCTTTTTAAGATGGGCTCTTCTTACCTTTTCATTTTTGGCTGCCCGTGGTGCAGTACAGCTTCTGAGTGGTTTAATTCAGGCTGATGTAATGTGTCTTAAGTGGAATATATATGGGCAGGCTTCTAAAGATCCACATGGGTCAACAGCCAAGCAAGTACCTATGAACCTCTATTTCTTTTCTTACTGGAAGAAAGTGGATGATGGCAGCCCAGTCATACTTAACAACAGATATTATGTGCGTGTTTTTCTGTAAAAGTAATCCCGAGCTTTGCCATGTTCTATAAAGGAGTTACATGGCTAGGGTTCTTCAAATGCTGAATTTGGTCAGCTTTACTCCTTGAACAACCCAATAATCACATTTAAATTAATAATATATAGTTTGATATAAGTGGGTGATATACCTTCCTGACTAAGCTGCTCTTTCTTTCTGTGCATTCACCCTATGGAATATAGCACTGACATTTTCTATCAGCACCATTATCTTTATATGCAAAACATATTTTAGATTGCTTCTCTGGATTACACCAGATATTCTATTAGTGAAATGATCCTTGGTAAACTGGGTTATATTTTTATATCTCATCTTTAAGATGGGTTTCCCACATATACAGTTATTTTTATATCCTTATTTTCTTCCCTTGTGTTTGATAATTACTAAGCTGCTAATACTCACCGGGCTGCAAAGGGAAACAAAGTTGTACCTGCAAGTTATTCATTCTTCTGTTTGCAAACTACTAGATTTTGATAATTTGTCAATAAACATTTTTCTTGCATATCATCAAATAATCAGCCATATTAATAGTCTTACAAAAAGGACTTAAAATTTCATGCGGAGACAAAAGTAAGGGCTCAGATAATATAAAAGGGAAATGCATTAGGAGACAGGACTAGTTAAGGATAACGTACTCTCTGGAGATACCTAAGCATAGGATTGGATCTGAGTTCACTCAGAGACTCTGTTGGGATAAGTCACAGTTCCAAATAATTCAGTATGATAATGTTCCCTTACTGCCACTAAGGTTGAAGATTTTTATGCACATGTGTGGTCCTAAATTTAGCCTCCTAGCGTATGGCATACAGACTTACAAAAACAGACCTTTTTCACAAGTAGTCACACGTGCAGAAAAAGAATCATTTATTCTGCAAAATGTCTGTGTAATCATTTATTGTGACCAAAAGCATACAACCATGCCTGCAATGCAGGAGCACATATTCCAAGTGGTCATGTAACTGCAGCTCTACTCCTATGGCAATAGTGTTTGGATTGCAGCTAAAGCGATGTCCCCTTCCCTGAAAACATATATTTGTGTGAAGTCTTCTCACTTTAACTGTGGCAGGTAAGAAATCTATTTATGAATGCAAAGGACCCCTCTCTGGAGTAAACTCTGCCTTGATTTTTCACAAAACTGATGATCTTCATCTAATGTTTGACTCCTACTATGATTACAAACTTAGATTTTACATTTGTGATGACAGTTCTGGTAGTTCAGCCTCAGAATATATTGCACATAACAAAAAATAAAGACCAGCTTGGTTTTGTTCATGGTTAGTTATTTCAAGGGCAGGACACTAAGCACATATACTGCACTAAGAGACAAAATCAATAAGGGATGCATTCCCAAGTACTGATGAGAAGCATCATTTGATATCTTATGTGAGAGACTTTAAGCAGGTTTGGCTTTTCCCTGACCTTTGTGAATGCTCTAAACCATTATACTGTGGTTCAATGACAATTTAGATTTGCTGGCTATTTTTTTAATCCTAAACAAAATGTATGAGGTACCGATGATGTCCCTCATTTGCAGCCTTGGCTGAAGAAGATGATGATGAAAATGAAGAATAATACAAAGATAAGTATGCAATTATTGGGTATATAATATAAAATGAGTAGCAGATCATGTTCTGTTTACTTTTATATCATGAGTGATATCTCTACCTGAGTGGGGAGGCAATTAAGTTTGTGTAGGCTTTCTCTAGGTTTAAGTTCAACATAGAACATACATAAAAGCTTATATCACATATCACATCTGTGTGTGTGTGTGTGTGTGTGTGTGTGTGTGTGTGTGTGTGTGTGTGTGTGCATGTGTGTTTGCGTATATATATATATATATATATATATATATATATATATATATATATATATACACACACATACATACATACATACATGTCTTAACTGGCTAAGTGTACTGGTATAAAGACCATTTTTAGGTATGACCTGAACCATTTGAAGAAATGGTCGTTTTAGATCAGCCATTGCAGTTCAAAAGGAGATACCCTAAATATGTCCGGGAACTTTTAAAAAAGTATCTTTAGATCCGAATTCCTAAGCAGATTTTACTGCAGGATATCATGAAACAAAAGATATGCCTGCAAACTACTGAGTCTGCCTGATTTTTAAATGTACAAAAGTCAGTTGTGGAGAAGCAAGAAATCTTCACAATGATGTCACAGGCTTGAAGAACTCTGGTTCTACCGATCTCTGAAGTGGATATTAAAGCATGTGAAGGCTTCACTAAGAAAATGTTTGAATGGGATACTATCCAGATTCTTAACTGGCTGCTTATTATTTACTTGCATTTCCATAAACAGGGTTTCTAGATTCCCAGATGCATTCTGTAGTATCCTCACAGGAAGTGGCATGTGTTTGGCTGAAACAGAGTAAGGGATCTGAAAATAAGGAAAAAACAGCTTCATAGACTCCTGACAAGAGTTCAGCCAAAGTTATTTTTTTAGTTTACAGCACAGTGTAAGGCATCCATTTTCATTATGGCTATAAATACATTGTGAAAGTAGGCCCGTATATTTATAAGACATGGATTCCTTAAAAGTTTCCTGCCAGCTTCTGCATCAATGTATCCCGCTATATTGATTCAAAAAATCATTGATCATATCACCAGCAAACAAAAAACAGTTCATCAAACCCACTGAATACCCCACAACAAAACAAAAGCAATTAAGGCACTGTTTGGAAAGAGGGCACCCCCCACATTCCACACTTTGGTGATAGCACCACCCACACCTCCTCTAATAGATAGACAGCTAGATCAAACCAGCAAATCTAAACTGTTGATCTCTCTCTCTCTCTCTCTATGTATATATATATATATATATATATATATATATATATGTATATATATATATATATTACACACACACACACACACACACACACACACACACACACACACACATCTATATATCTATACCCACACATACTAACTCTGAGATTGAACGGCAGTGTGGAAAAAATTTAAAAGGGCAAACACCATGCCACACATTACCATTTTAAGTGAAAAACATACCCTTTCACTTTCACTGCTAAACTGCAAACAGGTGCACCTTCTCAATGAAATGCAGCAATCAAGGAGACATGCTTTGATATATTGCAGCAAAAGTTACTTTCAATAAACTTGATTCAATAATATGCATGGAATCCTTGCTACAACTAGGCAGATTGCCTATTGCTCCTGTTATAGGGTGAGTGTTTTGCTGAATAGGCTGAAACCACAGGCACATGAGATTTTGGTACTTGGGTATTATCGTAACCAGATTACAGACTCACTACCTCATACTGTAATCCCCAATTCTAGCAGACAATATCAGTTTATGCATGTGTCTTAGCTATGATCCATTTGACTATGTATTCTGTAAATGATTTTAGACCAACTGATTTTTTTTTTTGGAAGATCACACGGTCATGTACTTTTGCCACATTGTAATATTGTTAGGGCACCTTTCTCACCTGCTTTCTTATAGAATTCCACAGAAAGCCAAAAACGGCACGGGAAAAAATACCTAAAACCAGACAAAGATTTTTAAAAGCTGCCATTATAAATTTAGTTGGTCCAATAAAATGTTCGCAGTGACAAATGTTATGAAAGATATGAAATTTGAACCTGAAACATTTGTCATTCAGATGGTGGCCGATGTCCTCCATTATTTGGCCAAAAAATGCAGCTTTTGCATGTGGCCCACTAACAAAGTAATAGGAAAGTAAGACTTCATGCACAGTTGTGCACGCTTGAGAGGTATGCTTACGATGACAGATTTCACCAGCAATTTTAGTAAATGCCGATGCACTTCTCTGTACAGAAATGTAAAAGTGTGCCTAACTGATGTCATGCACTTAAAAAGTTGTTGGTTCAAACAGCTACCATCAATTAATGAAGAAAAGCTGTTAGCCTCATATGACACTCATGGCTCCATCATTGTCTGCCTGACTACCCGGAAGAATAAAGCAAAACTATATATATCTGAGGGCCAGGTAGTAAGACAGAAAGATGTAGGAAGGAGTGTTATATTCTTGGTAAAAAGCCACTGCTCCTGGTTGTAATAATGTATACGTACCAAGATTTTTTTTTTCAACTGTTCCCATAAGGATGCAGCTCAACATGAGATGATTTACAGGAACATTATTATATTTTGTTATTGACTCTATTTGTTAACAGGGTAAACCCACTGGACAGAACTGTCCCAAATCTGGGAACCCAGAGCAGTTTCTAGTTATGTGTCTTCTTCAGAGTCGCTCAGTAGGCAAGTAAAGGAGGAAGGAATCACACCTTGAACTCTAGGCAAAGGAAGCAGCTCATTTGCTAACCGAAATATGTGAGTTCACTGTGACTCCAAAACTTCTACTGTCTTGCTTTTGGTAAATATCTTCATTCTCCTTTTCCTTCTGAAGAATTATAGAGCTAGTTATTAGGCTGGGTCAATTAAATAGTGATTTCTGCTGAATTTTCTAATTTTCTCAGCAACATGAGCAACCACAGGCAAAACAGCAGCAGTCAAACTTGGTAAGAGGAATGGAGGAACATACGTTCATAGGTTGTTACTAGGCTAATGACCACTAGGGCCCTTAAAAGTCTAGCAAAGTACGCCAAACCATTTGGGTCCTGGGTATCATGGGAATCTATGTGGGGCAGAGGGACTTGTTGGTAGAGAGGTAACTAAGGATTTGTAGGGAGGGTATTAGTTAGGATCATACTTTTCTTATTGAAGACCACGGTCCATAAGTGGCATGGGGGCAAGACTGGCTATAAGTGTATGATTTCCCATCCACTTGTGAAGGTTTCAGTTGAATAGGGTCAGGGATGAACTCTGCTTTACATGGATGTGCAGCCTATTCCATAGTGCGGGGATCCTTTGGGACACATATATTTTACTCCTGCATGTTCTGTTTATGTCACATGTCAAGTTTGTTTTGTGCATGTGCAACATATCTATCAGGGCTGGGTCTGAGGAAGCTCTATAAGCAAGCCACAGATCCTCTCTCAGCAGCTTGTAGCAGACTGAATACAGAGCCTTTATGCAGTCAGTGGTGGACAGGGTATTCATGCATTAAATTCTCCTGGTGAGGAACTTTTGTGGGTGTTCCAACTGTTGCAAGTGTCTGGTTAAATACATGCCAAAGGGAGCATTGTATTCAATTATATTTCTGTTAAGGGTTGAGTAGAATCGTACTGTAACTTTCCTGGACCTGGATTCTATACCCTTACCTATAAGTTGGGTGACTTTGAATGATTTTCTTATTAAGTTAGCTATGTGTTGGTCAATGGCCAGATTGCTGTCTACATATGTCCCCGGATCCCTTACTACTGGATCAACTCTTAGGGGCAGTTTATTGATGGAATAATTAACTTGGGTTGACAGTTTCCCAAATGAGATTATAATGCATTTTTGGCACTAAGTTTTAGGCCATGGCTTTTGCACCAGTCATTTGCATGTGTTACATCCAGATGCACAATGTTGGTGTCTTGGGGGAATCTATAATATCTCCTGGTTTAATACTGAAATCACACAATGCCGTTGATTAAATGGCAAGTGTTTGAAAGGCAGTTTTCAAGAAGGCACAATGCCAAACCAGACTACTACGAATACACAATACCAAATGTGCAGTTTAATTCAGTAGTCTGAGATCGGTATTGTGAGTGGAGATCACCGTACATTGAGGAACAAGGAAATTACCCATACCCTCACTGTAGTGAGATCTCAGAGTTAGTATATATAATTTGCAGAGGATGTGGGGGGGGGGGTGCAAGGGAGCTTGCCCCCCTGCAAAACAGTAAAAAGTATGTGCTGTTGACTTGACAGTCTAACTGTAAGTTCCACTGCATCCCTTGGGTGACTGATGTCGCCTACACCTATGTCGAATATGTCAAACTATGGGTGGTGGTAAAATCAGTTCCGATGTTTTGCCTGTTCAAGATTATGGATTTCCACTTTATGGTGCAACTATTTCATTGGACAATGAATGCAGTTTCCAGATTTCAATAGTAAACTTATCTTCCAATTTACAGTCATCTGCAAATTTGGTGAGACAGACTTTGAACATTAGCCTTGACTTCAAAGAAGTAGATGCCAAACAGAAGCAAGTCCAGCATGGAGTCTTGAGGCACTCTGTTGGTGACCAGTCTCTTGGTGGAGGTGGTCTCACTGATCTTGAATTATTGAATCCTGTCTGTGAGTCAGCTGACCATCCAGTAAGTTAAGATTTACACTTAGCTCAGAGAGCTTGTCAACAATGAGTAGGGTAATGTATCAAATACCTTAGCCAGGTCAAGATACACAGTATGCACTGTTTTCTCCTCATCCATTGCCTTGGTGACCCTCTCAAAGAAATCTGCTGGATTAAGTAGGCATGGCCTTCCCTTAACAAAGCCAAATTGGGATGGGTCCAGTGTGTGTAGGTTGCAATGTCCTTATTTATCATTTCCATGATAATTCATTTCGTTGCTTTACATATTAGGCTTGTTAGACTGCTGGGTTTGTAATTCCCTGGGCCGGTTGATGGCCTGCCCTTGTGGAGGGGAATGACTGTTGCAATCATCCACTCGCTTGGAATGTAATCTGTTTCAAGCCTTTAGTTGAAGTGTACCTCAAGTGTTCCTGATAGGGCATGCTTTAGACTATTCAGAAGAAAGAATACCATCCATGGAGGTGGTGTTTTTAGCTTTAGCCAGTGCTGCCAGCACTTGGTCCCTGCTGCTAGCTGGGGGATGTATGTTGGAGGGGATTTTACCTTGTGGAGCTGGAGAAATAGGGCATGAAGTCTGAGCTGAATTTATCAGCCCATAGATTTGCTATGTCACCCCCTGATTGGCGAAGGCGATATCATTCACCACCAGTACAGCACAGTACTATGTATTACTGAAGGTCTTCAGACTGTCCTTAGCCTCCAAGGCTATCCTGACCTCATAGTTGGCGTTTTTGGACTTAACTATACCTCTTAATTTATCGTTTAGCTGTATGAGGGAGCACCTGTCTTTAAAGTAGTTGCTCTTCTGATTTTGTCCATGAGTTTTCTTCTTGTATTATATACAGTTCCCTATTAAATAAATGAATGCTTAATACAGTAAATGCTATTTAATCGACAGCTAAATGTTGAAACGGGAAAATCCTGAAGACACGCAACAGTGATTTTTTTTCCCAGGGAAAAAAATCACTGGGCCATTTTTGGGACTTTGCCATTTCCTCCACTATGGTGAGATCTTGGAGTTGGTATATTTAAGTAGAGGTGTGAGGGGCGCAGCCCCCCACATTGGGGGGGTGTGGGGTTTGAAGCCCCTACTTTATTTTTTTATTTTATTTTTTTGCGGACCAGCGATTTTTTTCCCCTGGGAAAAAATCGCTGTTGCATTTGTTCAGAATTTTGTGTTTTAGTTTGTTTTTTGGGTTGATTATACAGTGTTCACTATTTTAAGCATTTTCTGTTATAATACAGACCCTTATATACAACCTGTGTTTTACCACCATATAACCAACAGATGGATGGTCGAGCCCTGATGACCGAAAGAGTGCGGCAAATATGCACAATGCCGAACGCAACTGTATTGAATCGCAAACCCATGCCCCCTTTGTGACCCATGTTAAAACTCATTTTGGATGTAGAGCAGTTGAAAATGTCACATTTGGTGGTTTTGTGACATTCTGACCGTTCGACATGCAAAGATTCGGTTACCGGAATCGATCATTGTTGGGTTCGACTGCTTTGTGTTCAGTTATACAGTGGTAAACCACACCCTGTTTTAGGTCAGGATTCCACCAGTTGAGTTTCTCTTTAGTGTCTGTTTCAGTTTTATTTCTGGTAGGTATAGCAGCCATTTACATTTGTAGACTCTGTGAATAATTTTGCATAGGTAGCTGTGATCTTGGGGTTGGGAGGAGCCTTGAATTTTTACAAACTGTCACTTAATAGGACGTAATTTGTTTTTATAGTTCTTAACCGTTACTGGTTTAGCTAGATTTTCTGTTTTGAGTTTTACTTCAAAACAGAAAGCTTTAGCTTTGTGATTTAACCTCACTAATGAGGATGTGATGGGGGAGGGGTGAAATGTTCTCCCATGTTGGTGATTACCAGATCCAATAAGTTTGATTTTCTGGTTGGAGCGTGCATTATCTGTTCCAGGGTGTTTGTGTTAATAAAGTACAGAAAACACTGTGCCTATAAGTTTGAGGCAGTGTACATTTCCCAGTCAACAGAGGGGAAGTTAAAATCACTCATGAATATGGTGCTTTCATGATAATTCATTTCATGGCTTTGCATATTAGGCTTGTTAGACTGCTGAGTTTGTAATTCACTAGGCTAGTTGATGGTCTGCCCTTGTGGAGGGGAATGACTGTTGCAATCATCCACTCACTTGCAATGTAATCTGTTTCAAGCCTTTATTTGAAGAGTACCTCAACTGGTCCTGATAGGTCATGCTTTAGACTACTCAGAAGGCAAATTACCATCCATTGAGGTGGTGTTTTTAGCTTTAGCCAGTGCTGCCAGCACTTGTTCCCTGCTGCTAGCTGGGGATGTATGTGGAGGGGATTTCACCTTGTGGAACTGAAGAAATAGGGCATGAAGTCTGAGCTGAATTTATCAGCCAGTAGATTTGCTATGTCACCCTGATTGGTGAAGGTGGTACCATTCACCACCAGTACAGCACACTACTATTTGTTACTTCTAAGGTTCCAGACACAGCTGAAGAAGGTCTTCAGACTGTCTTTAGCCTGCATGGCTATCCCGATCTCATAGTTGGCCTTGCTGGACTTAATTATACCTCTTAGTTTCTCTTTTAATTGTATGAGAGCACCTGTCTAAGGGAGTTTCTCTTCCTGATTTTGTCCACGAGTTATCTTCTTGTATTATATACACCTTGTTTTAGGTCAGGATTCCTCCAGTTGGGTTTCGGTTTAGTGTTTGTTTCAGTTTTATTTCTGGTAGGCATAGCAGCCATTTACGTTTGTAGACTCTGTATATAATTCTGCATGGGTAGCTATGATCTTGGGGTTGTGAGGAGCCTTGAATTTTTACAAACTGTCACTTAATAGGATGTAGTTTGTTTTTATAGCTCCTACGTGTTGCTGGTTTAGCTAGATTTTCTGGGTTGAGTTTTACTTCTAAACAGAAAGCTTTAGCTTTATGATTTAACCTCACTAGTGAGGATGTGATGGGGGTGGTGTGAAATATTCTCCCATGTTGGTGAGTACCAGATCTAATATGTTTGATTTTCTGGTTGGAGCGTGCATTATCTGTTCCAGGGTGTTTGTGTTAATAAAATGCAGAAAACATTGTGCCTATATGTTTGAGGCAATGTACATTTCCCAGTCTAGAGAGGGGTAGTTAAAGTCACCCATGAATATGGTGCTTGGTTGGATGGTAAGTGCCTCTAGTAGATTTAAGTAGGAGTGGTGAGACTGTATTGGCACAGATGGTGACCTGCACCTAGACATGATAATGTGAGGGATCTCATCTATGGGAGACTTGCACATGGATAAGCTACATGGTATCATCCTGTTTAACCAACGGAGAGGAATGTCAGTTGCTAAAGTAGATTGAGAGACATCCACCATTGGTCTTAGTCTGTGATGTTGTTGGTCTAAATGTGTGGAAGGCACTGCAGCCTTACACTTCAGCAGTACTTTCTCTGGCTTAAAGCCTTGGTCACAGCACAGATATCTACATTTTCCAGAGTGAGGTAGTCTTGGAGGGTGTGGAGTTTATTGTTCAGGCTTCAATAATTGAGCAGTAATGCCTTATTGTCACTTGCAGACTTTTTCACTATGTTGGTAGTTTTGTCTTTTTGGCTTTGCCTGTAAAGTATCTCAGGCGGGTAGATAAAGTTTAGCCATTATCTGAAAGCCTACATGGAACAGGTGCAGTGCATTCTTTGCAAAGCAATGTGGTCCTCTGACCATGCCCTCCCATGCTGACAGATATTGGATCCCTCTGGACTGATACCAGAAAGTAATCCAACTATTAAAATTAATTATTTCATATTCATATTGTGGGATCATCCTTGGTGAACTTAGGATGCTGCTCAATGCAAGGCTCATACATATCTTTGACACATATTCACGGCGATTCACTATGTCTCTTTTCATATAGTCCAGTGAGGTACCATTCAGGTCATTTATATCCATGTGGACTATGATAAAATCATACTGCTACCTGTGGTGCAATAACTTAAGTGCATGCATGATATTGCAGATCTTGGCTCCAAATATACAACTAGCTGTTAGCTTCTCCGTGTCTAACGTGATGGGTGGGGCACCTGTGTGTCACACAATGGATTCCCCAGTGACAACAGTATTTGGTAAAGTATATGCTCGCCTTATGGGCTTTGCTGTTGGAGACCATTGGTTGTAGGTTTATGTGTGATGTTTGGTGCTGCTTTTGGTGTCTGATTTTCTGAGGAGCATTATGTGGCTTTGAAGGTCTTTGAGATTTGGGAAGTTTTATTTTCTTTTTATTTAAATGCCTCAGCATACTACAATCTGTATGTGCAGTGAGCAGTGTGCATGAGAGATGTAGTGTGAGTATTCCTGACAAGCTCGTTTTTATGTTAGATATTTTCTTACAAGGACGTTGTATATAAACATCTCTTCCATACCATGTTATTTTCTTCAATAATTAACTGGTTTCTGAAAGCATGAAATAATTGCTACCCTGCCTTTGGATGCCCAAATCTACTAAGCGGCCATAGAGATATTTAGAAATCACATATTCATGTTCTCTGGAACTGTAATAGGGTGGGCTGTTTAGGATTAAGGATTGGGTTTTAACAGTGGTCTCCTAGGGTAATTTCTGAGGTTAATGACAAGATGTTATATAATTTTAGGATATGGTAATGCTATTTGATATGCAAACAAGTTTGGAGTTAAGAGAAAGAAGTTATATAATGCTAGGATATGGTAGCTCTATTTGATGTACAAACTAGTTGCTGTAATCTTATTTCTGCACAATGTCACACTGTTTAAAGGGGTTTGGATCTACTTCTAACTTTATAAGGAAATTTTACTGTCTAGGCATTTGCTACTATATAGGAAACTGCTACCAGCTGCTGCCCAGCTGGCAAATGTATGCAAACTTGCCTGATTTGTAGAAAAAAAAAATAAGTTTGAAAAAAATGACTCCTATACCCCCTAGTCAATAAACAGCCACACTTTGAAATTCCTGGAATGTTTCCCAACTCACAGAGATTAGATAAACACTATCTACCACAAAATGAATGATCCTGGAATGCTTTAATGTAAAATAACAGAAAAAGCAGCTCTTAAGTGCAGATTAAACAACAAACCACTACAAATCAACTAAGTCTTCTGCAAGCAGGAAAGGCCCTAGGTCAACTGGTGCCCTAGGCAAAAGGACTCCACGGTGCCCCCCACCACATCACTCGGTGCCCCCATCCTGGTCTACTTATACATTCAACTGATTGTTGTCTGTTGTTGAGATCATTAGAAAACAAGGTAAGGGAGTGTTGAGAGCATCCTAGAGTTGCAACTTCTGTTCTTTACTGATGCTGTGAATAAGGCTTTGGATGATGGTCTACAAACATCAGTACTCCTACTAGACTTTTTTTAGTATGTGATACTGTGTTGAATGCTTTGGAAAAGTCTAGTAGGAGTACTGATGTTTGTAGACCATCATCCAAAGCCTTATTCACAGCATCAGTAAAGAACAGAAGGGCTGTTATAGTATTGTGTGCAGTTCAAAAACCATGGTGGGTAGGGACAAGATTGTTATCACAGAGGTGTTTTAGTAGCTGCCTTTCTATACATTTTCCTAGTATTTTAGATAAAGGAGAGTGGATGGAGATAGGACAATAGTTAAATCATTTGTGGTTCCGCCTTTGTCCAGAGGGGTTATAATGGACTTTTTCTGGATTTGAAGGACTATGTATTCAGAGAGAGATATATCTATATTAGAATAGAGATAGGGTAAGCTATAGCTTTTTCACCAAGTTGCAGGTATTCGGAGGAGAGGTTGTCAGCAGATAAGGAGCAAGGTTTTAGTTTTAGTAACTTGAGTACTAGGGAGGTGGGTACTGGTTTTAAGGAGAAAGTAGGAATTATTGTGGTGGTGTCATTTATTTCATTATGGAGTGAAGCGTGAGGACAGTCTTTAGGAGATGGGTTTGTGGTGCTTGTGTTATTGCTGGGGGAATTATCCATACTGGGTGGGGAGTTGTTAACAAGTTTATCAATGCTGTCTATAAAGTGAGAGTTGAAAATATGGGCTATTTGTTGAGGGTCTTTGTCTGGGAAAGGGGAGGGATTTTGTGGGGTTCCAGGGTTAACGAGTGAAGAGATCGATTTCAAGAATTTTTGGGGGGTTATTACTTGAACTAGATAACTGTTGTGATAAGTAGTTTTTTTTATCATTTGTAACTAATTTCTTTGCTTTATTACAAAGTTGTTTGAAGGTAATTTCATTTACTTGAGTTTTGTTTTTATGCCATTCTTTACAGGCTTGATTGTAAGCCAAGGACCATGATTGAGTTCTGATTTTATGTAATGCAGTAGGGCTTAACTGTTTATGGTGTTAAGGAAGATATAAAAATACTGTACTGCCGCTTCTAATGGTAAGAGTTTTAGAGAGATTCAATTATGGGCATTCATTGTTAAAGGCTGTTTGCTTAAAATTAGTTAAGTTTCTAGATGCTTTATGAGAGTGGGATTTTGGCATCTGAGTGGGAGTTCTGTGTGCAAGGGCAAGTAGAAGGTCACAGCGTTAGGGAAGGTACACATGTTAGAGTATTTTTCCAGATCTGAAACAAGGATCCAGTCTAGAGTGACTATTGGTTGACCGTTTAGTATTTGTGTGGGAGATGTGATCAGTTCTGTAAACCTCTGCAGGTTCATACAGTTAGCAAGGGAGTCAGAAGTTAGTTTTAACCAGTTAATGTTAGTATCCCCTAGAATGATAGTTTTGTTAGATACATTTTGAGTTGTCCATGCTAGGAAATTTTCAAGAATAGGTATATTTTGACCTGGGGAATGTAAATTACTCATGCATAAGTTTTTATTATTGTTTATTTGTACGGATGCTAGTAGATAATCTATATTTTTGAAAGCTGTGACAGGTTTGGAAAAGGATGTAATGGTTAATGGGTTACCATATATTATTGTTACACCACCACCTTTCCTTGTGAGTCTATCATTTCTAATAATATTGTGCTATTTGGGAAGAATGGAAAGAGTTGCAGAATTCTCTGTAAGTGAACAAAGTGCCTTGCAAACTTGCCTGATTTATAGTAGAGAAAAAAATCTTGCAAACTGACTCTTATGCCCTCTAGCTAATAAACAACCACACTCTGAGTTTCCTGCAGTGCTTCCAACTCAGAGGGACTAAGTAAATACCTTCTGCCACAAAATGGATGATCCTGGAATTTCATAATGTAAAAGTACAGCAAAAGCAGCTCTCAAATGCAGATTAAACAGCAAATTTAAAAATGCTCAAAAAACAGTAATGATCACTTTATAAAGCAAGTACTAGTCCTGTACATCAAGAAAACTCTATGAGCTGTAATGCTAAATAATGCTGCACACCCTCCCATAACATTAAGACAGCCTACAAAGTATATAATACAGTTACACAGTAACATGTGATTACAGCAAAAGGGAACACATATCAACCATATAGCAAGATGATAATATGGAATACTGTGTTAAGCCTGCAGACCAAAAAGCTGTGGACAAAATTACTGCAGCACATTCAGGCTGCATCTGCAGAAAGACATCATGGAAGAAAACCATTTTGGCGTTCCTTGCAGAAGCAGAATGGCTATCATGTTGTGTGTCAGGTATTTCCTTCAAGGATGCAATTAAAACAAAACATGCAAAGTATGCCATGCCACAGAGGTCTGTCAGTTCATTTGTAAACCTGTATAACATACGAGGAAAAATCCAAAGTACAGCAAAATCAGGGATAGTTGAAAGGCAGGGGTGTTAACGCAGAAGAAATAATATACTTGTGTCTGCAATAAAAGCAAAGATGGCTTTCTTGCATGCTATCTATATGCAGCTGTGGCCTGAATGTGCTGTGGTAATGTTGCCAGTAACCCTTTAGTCAACCAGCTTACCTCTGTATTCCTAGTAATACTTAGATGCTATCAGGTTTAATAATGCCTTGATAGTATGAGATCAGTGGTGAAAATTAATAACACATTGTGCCTTCTGCTATGTTAAATTGCATTTGCTCTACATGCGTTTTCCACATGGCATTCCATGACATCAAAGTAACTAATCATCACATTCAATTCCATATTATCAGTGAGACCTATTCTCCAAATATGCTCCTTTCCATCAATTAATCCACCATCAAAGGTTAATATATTTATTAAGGGGTTGCAGGAGGAAAAATCATTCTGTAGTGGAGATGTGGGGACAGGTCTTGTTTTCTCCAACCTTCCTCACCCCATCCTATCTTTACCATGGTGGGTTTTTATTTTTATAGGTTCATAGGTGTGTACTAGGCTAATGGCCCTGGGGCCTTTATAAGTCTAGACCACAGAAGTGCCCTGGCATGGTGGCACCCATCGTTAGTTTCCAGTGCTTCTATCAAATAGAGCTACTACTACTAGAGTAATCCCAGGAGTGAACTTTCTATTTCCCATCCACTTATCAAGATTTTGCTTGAAGAGGGCTAGTGAGGTGCTCTGCTTGACATGTATGGGAAGTCTATTCCAGAGCATATGTAGTCTATGGGTTATGAACCTGTCCCTCCAGCATGTTCTGTTGATTGTGGTAATGAGGTTGAGTTCTCTGGAGCATGTGGTGTGGTGGGATTGGGATTTCTTTAGATGTAGCAATTCTAACAGAGCTGAGTCAGACAAGGCTTTGTAAGTCAAGCAGAGATTGCCTCTTAGTAGACGATATGAGACCGAGAATAGCTGGAGTTTTTTGAGTCTGTCCATGTTGGACATGTATTTAAGGCCTAGGATCCTCATCGTGAGGTACTTTTGTGGCCTCTCCAGCTGGTGCAAGTGTCTAGTGAGGTACATGCCAAATGGGGCATTATACTCTATGATTGATCTAATGAGGGAAGAGTAGAGAGAAATGATAACCTCTTTCTTCCTCGATGCAAAACCCTCAGTAATTAGATGTGCCACAAAGGACTTTCTGACAACAGCGGCAATATGGTAGTCGAAGGAGAGGTTGCTATCAACCTGTGTCCTCAGATCTATTATAACACCTTGAGTGTTGAGTGGGCTACCATCGATGTGGTAATTTGTGGGAACCAAGTTTTTCCCAAAGGAGATGATGATGCATTTTCTTACATTAAACTTAAGGCCATGGTTTTACCACCAGTCATTGGTCTCAGTGAGGCCTTTCTGTAGGATGTCTGCATCACTTGGGGAGTTAATAATGGCTCCCAGCTTGCAGTCGTCTGCAAATTTGGTCAGCCAGAGTCCCTCCATGTTAGCCTGGACTTCTGAGAAGTAGATGCCAAACAGGAGAAGACCCAGGACCAATCCCTGTGGGACTCCACTCGTGACTGGTCGGAAGTCTGACATGGAGTCTGCTACTTTCACACTGTGGGTTCTATCTGTGAGCCAATTTGCAACCCACTTAACAATATAGGGGTTGATACCAAGTTTACTGAGTTTATCAATATTTCCTGAGTAAGGAATGGTATCAAAGGCCTTAACCAGATTGAGGTAGGCTGGATGAACTGCCTTGCCTTCATCCACCGCTCTGGTGACTGACTCAAAGAAGTCAACCAGGTTGAGCAGGCATGATCTACCTTTCACAAAACCAAACTGCATGGGATCTAGAGTTTGGAGATTCCCTGTATCCTCGTTAATTAGGTCCATGATGATGTGCTCCATAGCCTTACATATCAGACTTGTCACGCTAATGGGGCAATAATTTCCAGGATCTGTAGTCACCCCTCCTTGATGGAGAGGGATGACTGTAGCAGTATGCCATTTGGTAGGGACAAAGCCGGAGCTGAGGCTGTGAGTGAACAGAGCACACACATGTGGCGCCAGTTCACTTTATAATTCATGTAGAACACAGCTAGGGATATTGTCAGGTCCCATGGAAGCTGTATTCTTGGCCTTAGACAATGCAGCTTTAACTTGTGCTGAAGTAATGTTGGGTACCTGGCATTCTTCCGGTATTAAGATTGGTCCTTGGGGGGGGTGGGTTGGCACTGAATCTGTCAGCCAGTATGTCGGCAATATATGTTGGCTCAGTACAGAAGGTACCATTGTTCAGTAACTCATAGCAAATCTGGGTATTGCCATAGGGATTCTTGATATAACTATAGACTGCTTTGTGGTTGTTTTTAGTGTCTGCTGCAATTCTGCCTTTATAGCTGGCTTTGGAGGTTTTGATGAGGGATCTCAACTTTTTGTTGAGGCTAATAAGGGAATGTTTGCAGTCTTGGGACTTCACCTTTGTCTGCAACAGTTTCTTCCTTCTGTTGTAGAGTTTATTAATGGCAGGGGACCACCAGAGTGGCTTCTTTTTTTGGAGGACAGTATCTTGGTTCTGTCGGGTATAACTAGTTCCATGCATTTATGTATGTGTTCATACAGTGCATTGGTGCATGATTCACCAGTCATGCATCTATTTTCCATTGACATGGGTGCTGTGAAGTTAGCCACCTCTGTTTTTAGGTCAGCTTTGGAGACGTTTTTCATGGTGGATACATTTGCAGGGGAGTGGGTGAGATGTGGATTTGCATGGTGATTAGTTTGTGGTCGGATCTAACCAGGGAGGAATTGACTATTGGTGTAGAGCAATGGTTGCCCATGTTAGTAATAACCAGGTCAAGGATGTTGCTTCCTTAAGTGGGGGTAAGAATGAGCTGGTCCAGGGCATTGGAACTGATGAATTCCAGGAAGCATTGAGCCAGTACATTGGTGCATGAATAGTTTTTCCTGCTGATGGAGGGGTAGTTGAAGTCACCTAGTATGAGAGTGTTGGTTTGAATCTTAATAGTTTCCAGGGTGCTTATGAATGTGGAGTGAGAGTCTTGGGACATGGTTGTGGACCTGTAGCAGGCTATGACCTGAATCACCGTCTTACCCAATGTTAGTTGTACCTGGAGTATCTCAGATGCGTTATGCTGGGCTACTAGTCTGAAGGTTTGCATATCCTTTAGGACTATGGAGACACCATTGGCTTTTGAGCTTTGGTCCATGTTCTGGGGCTGAAAGGTGTGGAATGAGGTATAGCCTGGCAGTGCAGGGGTACTTTCTGCTGCTTTAAACCAGGTCTCCGTTACAGCACAAATGTCGATGTTCTGCATTTTAAGGAGTGCTTCAAGCAAGTGCATCTTGACATTTAGACTTCTAGCATTGAGCAGCATGACCCTCAGATTGCATTTATTTATAGCTGCTACAGCGGTAATTTTGGTCTTTGGAACACTGCCTAAAAAAGGCACTACAGGGGTTGCAAGAGCCTTAGCCAATTCCCAGAAACCCAGGCGTGACAGATGCAGGCCATCTTTGGCAAAGTATTGAGGTTTGTCAATCATGTCATGCCAAGCAGACAGATACTGGATCCCCTTTGAATGACACCAGAAACGTAGCCAATTAAAATCAATCATTTTCTGTTTGTACTGTGGTATCATTCTGGGTGATGGTAGGATGCTGCTCAGGGCTAGGGTCATGCCTGCCTGACCCACATAATCCAAGAGCTCCACCATGTCTCTTTTCATGTAGTCCAGGGAGATGCATCTCAGGTCATTCACACCCACATGGACAATGACAGAGTCATACTTGTACTTGTTGTGGAGTGACCTGAGTTCACATGTTATGTGTCAGATTCTGGCACCTGACAGACAGCTGACTGTTACCTTCTCCTTATTCAACCTAGTGAGTGGGACATCAGTGTGCTTCACTATTGAGTCACTTATGGTTATTGTATTGGGCAAGCTGTTTTCTTTAGTTGCTTAGGTTGAAGGACACACTGTGTAGGTAAGCTGTGAGTCTTGTGGTTTGTGCTGTGTTGTGGTGGTTGAGTGCATTTATGCCTTGTAGGTCTCTGCTGTTTGGGTAGATTTCTATTGAGAGTCTCTACAAAGTTAGGTGTGAGGTTTGTGTTTTTATGTGAGGGCTGTGATGGTGGGTGTTCTGGAGGGCTATGTGTTCCATGTGGTGAGATGCAGGTGTTGACCTTTTCCTCTTGAACAGCTATTCTGGTCTTGGCTGGATAGTGCATGGCTTCCAATTTGGAGATACAGGTGCATCTCTCACAAGTCTGAGTGTTGGGAGGTAAAAGGAGAGGGTTGTCTGTGTACATGTGGCAGTTGCTACACTGCCTCAGAATGCCCAAGATCACCAGATTAACAGGAGAAAGCACAGGAAACTGACCTTTAAACATGCCAGGAGGAACGGTCATCATTACTAAGTACAGGAACTGTTTCTTTATAGGACGCCTAGTGCTGATAGCACTTATGTGTGCTACAATAATTGCTACAAAAAGCCTGATGAAGTGATGGCGAATAAGCTAATTAAAGTGCAAGAGAGAAGGGAAAGTTGAAAGGGATAGAAAAAACTGCTGAAACGGCCAAAAACTAGAACGTCAGAGCCATAAACCACTCCTCTTGTGGTAGGTAGGCTATCTAATGTTTACCATTCCCACTGATAAGCTGGAAGGCTTCCCTCTAACACAGAAGGGTCTGGGGAACTAGGAAACTTACAAAACAGTCCTGGATACATCAAACCTGTATCTGGACTACTCTAGTAACAGGAAAGGTGGAAAACAAGCTTAGAACTTTTTTTTATTTCAGCAAAAAAAACAGTTAACTTGTAGCTGGAATACCTCAAAAAGGATTTAAAACCGTGCAGCTGAAGATCTGGATATTGCAGACCTGTATTGAGACTATGCTACTCGATTTTAAGGTTAAGAACTGAATAAGATAAAACTCACAGTGAAGCACAGATTAAATAGTCAAAATAGCACTTGCAGTATGAAAAAATAAACAGCAACAGAATGCAGTACAATGCAGTTAAACAGCAATGAATTGCAGTAGATAGCAATGAAATATAGTTAATCAGTAGATTGCTTTGAAACAATAGCTAACAAATCACAACAGTAACAGACAGCACTAATAAAGAACCAATTCAGTAGAACACTCATCAATTAGTGAGGCTACCAACAAGCAGTAATAAATATGGCAAAGAGCAAAAATGAAGTAGACAGAGGTACAGTTTTTTTTATTCACAATTTCACAGAATTCTCTGGTAATACAACAAGATTTATAGAAATCACTCATATCCCATCATGGCTGCATATAGCTGATGCTGTGATCTTGAAACAGTTCCCTCTTGATGCTTTTTGCCAGTTCTACATCATATGTCAGAAAAAGTCAGTCAGTACTAAAGCCTCTGCTGCCTTCATCACTCATGTTCTGAGACAGTTATCTATGCATGTGTCCTGACTTCGATTCTTAACTTCTGACTTGTGAACAGCATTGGTAATGTCTTGTCAGCACCTTTGTATACCACCAGTTTAATGCAAAAAAATAAAAATAAAACTGCCTGTATTGTGCTGTAGAGGAATATAATCTGGACTACTGGAATTAATAGCTTTTTAAAAGTTTGCAAAACCTTTCTTCTAACACGTTTATGTTTGGATGATATATAGCAAAGGTTAAAGATTTAATACCATTTGGGTTTTTGAATATTCTGAATTCTTCTGATGTGAACTGTGTATTTTACAGTGCGAGTTGGTTCAAGCAAGTCATTTCTTCCTGTTATTGGCACTGCAACAGTCTTATAAAAGGAGGCAGATTCCAAACATACAATGTGACAATTTGGAATGTATATCAACAAAGCTAGGAGTAATGGAGTTAATTTGTAGTCCGTCAAAGCCAGTGTTTATTATTTATCATGACGGTAACTACCAAGGATGCAGTGGTGTTTGTGGTGGTGCAGTTTGGGCCACTGTGTGTATAATGTGATATCATGCTAAATTTGCTACTTTCTTATCCCTGCATGGCCACTATATGAAGCAACATCCAACAGACTTATTTTTACTGTTTCAATGTGCCCTTACAAATACCAGTTGTCATTAATCATATCACTGAGGCCATCCATTCACAACAATTTCATTCATTTTGAAAACATTCTAGCATTTCAGATTTCTGTTTGCATAAGGACGTTTATCACTGTCAGTTCATTAATAGTTAATGTCACAAGAATGCGCACCTCAGAATTATGCACAAAGCTGAACATGTGCTGCCATTGTTAATGAGATCCCCCCCCCCTTTCTTGGCAGTAAGCTTAAAAATGATTGATAATTAGTTTTTAATAGAATAAGTAAACACTGACATCTTCTATGGCAAACTGAACATAATTATCTTCATCTGCTGTCAGTTGTAAATCAAATAATGATAAAGTACAGGTGTGTAAAATCTTACCATAACAGTAGATGTCCTTCTATTCACTTTTGCAGTATTCATAACCAAAAGGATCTCCTTCCAAGCATAACCCAATGGCTCGCGAGTATACCAAAGCTTTTATTACTTACAGATGCTGTACATCACAAATATGCTCTCCACTCAAGGCATAGGCCATAAAGGTGATATATGGACACACACACAGAAATGAAAAAGCCCCTAGAGAACAGAATATCCTTTGCAAGAAGTAAAAACATGTGTATCCAGAAGGAGAAAAGGAAGAAGAGCCCCTTAGCCAGGAGGGCGAGAAAGAACAGGCTAGAGCAGAGGGGGCAGGAAGGAGGGACAGAATACTCCAACAGTGAGGAGAAGGACATCTACTGTTATAATAAGATTTTAGACAAATGTACTATGTCCTTCCATATCACTATTGCAGTACTTATAATTGAAGGAAGAGTACAAAGGCTCAAGAAAAAGCCTGGGTGGAAGATGGTAAGAAAAAGCCCTCCAGAAACCCATGCAGGATAGCCATGGGCAAAGCCAGCCCTAGCACTGTAAATAACATCCAACTTGTAATGCCTAGCAAAAGTATGAATACAGGACCAAGTAGTAGCCTGAAAGATGGAACTTGTATCCAGCCCCTTGTAAAAAGCACCAGAGGAAGCAATAGCTCTAGAATAATGAGCATCTACTGATGAGTAAAGACATTTACTGTAAAAAATAACAACAAAAAGAAAGGGCCTTAAAATCCAGGAAGATATGGTTTGTTTGAACCAAATACTTGGGATGGAAGGAAGCAAAAAGCTGCACAGATTTGTGAATTACTTTAGTTTTATCCAAATAATATCTGAGCTATCTATGACAATCCAAGATGTGTAGAACCTTCTCACTGGCAGGCTATAGAGAAGGAAAAATGGAAGGCAGATAAATAGTTTGATTAAGGGACAACTCACTGACCACCCTGGCAGAAGGTTTAGTATGAAGAGATATTCTGCCTCTGTGGAAAACTAAGAAAGGAAGAACTGCCAGGAGAACCTGAATCTCGGACACTGTCTTGGCCAAAGTGAGAGCCAAAAGAAGAGCAGTCTTCCAAGTGCAATGTTGTAAGAAGCTGAAGCAGCATGCTCAAAAGAATCCAGAGTCAACTGAAGTCCCAAGATGGTAAAGAAGTCCTCTTGTGAGGCCTGATATGAAAGATGCCTTTAAGAAATTTCTTAACCTCAAATCTTGAGGCCAAAGGACGAGTCAAGAGCAGAAATTGCAGTCTGTGAGCTTTAACTGAAGAATATGCCTACCCAGCATGGAGCAAATCAAACGGATAAGAGAAAACCAGAGGAACCTCCACAGATAAGGGAATCTTGTTGGTGAGAGAGACACCAGGCAGAAAATCTTTTCCATTTGGACAAATAATTTCCTGGTAGTGGGCTTCCTGGCCTCCTGCAGGACCTGAAGCACATTCTCAGAAAAGAGGAGCCTAAAAGGGATCAAAACACCACAGTGTCAGTTGAAGAGTGGATAAGTAATGATGGATAAGAGACCCCTTGTCTTGTGTGAGAAGGTCCACCTGATGAGGTAACTTGTGGAGATTGCTCCTTGCCAAGTAAAAAAAAAGGTGGAATCAATGCTGTCTGGGCAAAAAGGGAGTAACTAACCAGATTTTGGGACAGTCCTGCCTGATCGTGAGCAAGACTTATGGTAACAGAGGAAGGGGAATGAAAGCATACAGAAACATCCCCTTCCAAGGAAGGGCATCCACTTTACAAGTCAGAGGATTTTGGACTCTGGAACCAAATAGAGAAAGTTGTCTGTTCAGTGAGTAGGCAAAAAGATCTACCTGAGAAATACCCCACTGATGGACAATGTCCAGAAACACATCTCTGTGAAGCATCCATTTGTGAGCTTGTGTGCTGGACCTGCTCAAAGAGTCTGCCATTAGATTGTTTTCTGAGGAAAGTCACTTGATACTGGACAACTAGATCTCAGACCTGAAGAGCTAGTCTGCAAAGATGACAGGACATTGTATCCCCCTTCTTGTTGATATACCACATCGCATTGGTATTGTTTCTGAAAATTTTGAGGGGCACAGAATGAAAGAGGGAATGAAAAGCCTGAAGAGCTAGAATCAGAGCCATTATCTGCTTTAAATTGATGTGGTCCAACCTCTAATGAAGAGGCTGAGACCCTGAACTTTGCGAGAGTCAAAGGAGCCCCCCCCCATCCCTTGTCTAAGGCATTTATAAAGAGCTCTTGAGTTGGTACTGAAGCCTGAAAAAGAAGCCCTGGGTTGAGAGAAAGTTGATGAATCCACCACTTAAGCTCAAGCTTGAGACAAGGAAGGAAGAAAGGGGATTGGGAAGTCCAGGGGGTAGCAGTATTGCAGCCACACTGACTTGAGGTACTGCTGTAGCTTTCTCATGTGGTGAATGGGAATGGTGGAAGACATAAACCAGAGGACCTCGAGAAAGTCCCTGACCATGACTGAAGCCAGAGGAAGCAGAAAATGGAAAAGGACAGTACGAGACAGGGCCTTGGGGGTAGGCAGTGATGCCAGCATGGGGATATTCTGAAGCTTGAATGAAGGAAAATATGCTCCCGAGAAGTGGACAGAGATTTTTTCTGGAAGTTTATGGTGAACACCAGACTCTGCAACATGGAAACCATAAACTAGAGATCCTGAAGCAGACCATCAGAGGAAGAAGCTTGAATGAGCAGATTGTCCAGATATGGAAAGATCTGATCTCCTCTCATCCTGCAAAAGGCAATAACAGGAGTGAGGTATTTGGTAAATACCCTTGGGGTAGTACAGAGGCAAAAGGGCAAAGCAGAGAACTGAAAATGCAAAGAAGCAGTAAAGTAAAAATGTCTTGAAAAGTGAATGGATGGGTATATGAAGATAGGCATCCCTGAGATCCAGAGAGGCCAAAATGCCTTGAAGTAGAAGAAGGGGGAAAAAAGAGTCAAAATAGGCAACAAACAAAAAGAAGGAATATTGAGAAAGGTTTTGAGATGGGAAAAGTACAGAATTTGTCTCCAAGAGCCCTCCTTTCTGGGAAATAAAAACTCCTCCCTACCTGGGCAGGAAGCACAGCTTGAATGCTACCCTGGACTAAAAGATAATGGAACACCTCTGGGAAAAGAGAAAGTTGCTTCTGAGGAGGTTGAGGGATGCCCAAAAAGGGAGGAAGGGATTTCCAAACCATGAAATATCCCTGGCAGATAATGGACAGAACCTAAATGTCTGTTGTGATCTTTAACCAATTTGGAAGAGACAAGTATAGACCTGTCCACGGAAAAGGGGAATCAAACTGTCAAATGGAACATGGCTTCTCCTGAAAAGCAGATGTCTGTGAGGTAGGGATTTTAATAGACTTAGCAGGAAGCACACATCTAGAACCATTCTTTTCCTTAGGTGTAGGGTAAGACTGCCTGTGAACAAAAGCAAATTTGTAGGGGTAATTCCTCTGAAACTTAGGAGCAGGAGAAATAATGATATGTTTCAACTCCTGCAAGACTTTACCCTTATCCTGGAGAGACTTGAAATTTTAGCAGAAGCAGCACCAAAAAGATTTTTATCTGAAGAACCATCCAAGATGAAGCCAATAGTAATGCCTCATAACAAAACCTAAGGCAACAGCTGCATTGTAGTTGTGTTTAACAGAGTGGCCAGCCACTTGAGAGGTAGAGCCTGACAGGAAAAGGCAGAAGCCTTCCTCTCGAAATCAAGAAAGTCAGAAACCACTTTGAAAACCTGAGAAAGGAGGCCAAAACACACCTGGTCATATGAGTTGAAGGCCTGAAAGGATAAAGTATCAGCAATGTAAACCTTTTTGCCCAGCTTCTCCATGTCCTTACTATCCTTATCTGAAGTAAGCAACTTGGTAGACAGCAACAGGTTGGAGGGCTTGTCTGAGGAGACACACAACAGATGGGTCAGCAGAAGGACATTTTTAAAGAAATTTACATTCATCAGGCACCTTGTAAAATCCATCAGGTTTCTTGGGAGCAGGGGTCTGAGAATCACGGGCCACAGAAGCTGCTATGAAGGTATCCAGGAGGGCATCCAGAACAGGAGGAAAAGCTGATGGCTTAGAAGACTCCATCTGGAGGAGCTCATAATGCCTTTTCTGATTATCAGAGACTTGAGAACAATCCCACTTAAAAATTCCATCATGTGGCCAACAGTATCCCCAAAGAATAATTGCTTCAGAGGGGAATCTGGGCTAATAGAATCCTCTTCTTCTGAACCATAATCCGAGAGGGAAGGGTTTTGAGAAGAGTAAGCCAGGGGCACTTACCCAGAATACAGACCCTCATCTGAACAGTCTTGTTCTCTGGGCCTTCTAAGAGGAGTTGAAGACCAGGGAGGGGCAGCCAGACACACTGCATGAAGAGACTATAAAGCCATTAAAGCATTAAATAAACCCAGAGAAAAATCCTGCCATGCATGTCGGGGATCCTTAACTACAGGGGGGATATGCTTGGTTTCCTGTTTCTTTTTCTGTGGGATGTCTGCACCATCAGAGGGTCAGATCCCTAGTGACATTTAATAAACATACTAGGGATCTCCATCCTAACTAAGATAAGTGGAATTCCCTAGGTCCCTTAGAATATAATCAGCTGAGTTTTCACCTCTATGTCAGACATTTGTAAAGCCTCAAAGAACATGCGAGAAGTTAGGTCCATGCCATCCTCTGAAGGTGTCACAGCAGAAGATTCCAAGGCAACCACCAGTATCCTCTGGGCTTCCACTAGCCTCAAAAGAAACATCTAAGAAAGGCTGGTCAGCAGCAATATCAGACCTAAGTTTTTTTTACATTTTTCTTGGTAAATAGCTGACCCTCGGGTCACCTGAAGATGTTCATTTTCAAGGTAAATAGATAAATGGGAGCGATGATAATGCAGGGACTTAGGGACAAAAGCATTACAGACAGAACTCTGCATATAGTCATGGTAAGCACCCAATTGGAAAAGACATGGAGAGGTCAGAGTGAATTTGTACTTCAAATGCAATCTTGTTAGTTATCATAAAAGTCTGCTTTCAGATGTCCATAATTTTCCAAAAGATCCATTCAAGAAAATGCATTGTGTGGGTGCAGAACAACAAGCAGGCAGGCTAAGCAGAGATTTCTGGCACAAGTTTTCATGTCCTAGTTACGGCCTTATTTGTAGGATATTCTGTTAATTAGGTGTTTTTGGAATAAAATCCATCTTTAGTGGTCAGTTATATTGTACACCCTTATTAATAAAATCCTGATGATGGAAAATCTCAAAAAAAAAATCATATTTGTCTAGGTTATGCTATCGTTCCTGCACCTTTAGCTTTTAGGACTATGTGTAGATTGCAGAAGTGAAGTTTTATCATTTTTACCTGTGATGAGCCTATCAATTTAACACTGCATATTATATATGGGCTAGAAACCTTGGCCTGGCATTTTGTTCTAACCAATTGTTTGCTTTTGGAGCCATCAGGGTTCTACTTCTGTGATTAAAATTGATTTTATTTCTTTCTGGAGTAGTAAACTTATTGACTCCATTTTGTGACAATACATGTGATGTCTTAATGGAATGCCAGTTTATTTCAATTTCCTTTCACTGCAATTTAGTGCTGGTTCTCTATCTGTCTTTTATAATTTACTGGTACAATGATGTTACCCTTAGAGGCTATTTGTTTTCAGCTGTGTGCATCTTTAACTGGTAATCCAACAAAATGGTGAACGACCAGCAGAAAAAAACGCAACAAGTCCAGCACAGATAAAAGTACCTAACAAACTCACACTTAAAAACAATAAAAAAAGTATCATTAAATAAAGTAAGATAGTAGCATTTTTGTCCCGATACCTTTCAGAACTTCCTCAGATAAATCTAAACCGACTACACCCAATTTAGCCCTTTAACTAATCTCTGTTGAAGCCACAATGTTTCCTCTTCTCCCAATTTAAAGAGACAGTGTTCCAAAACATTGCAAATTGTATCTTTATCTCCTAAAATCTATAAAACATAAAATTAACTTTTAGATACTTAAAAAACAATTAAGTATGCAACAGTAAATTATTATAAATAAAATATTTAAAAGTTAAATGGACACCTATATAAAATATATTACTACTAATAAACAATAAATGAAAATTAAGTATTTTCATTTATGGTTTGTTCAACATATATGCAAAACTGATGTTTGGGTACAGCAAATTACTATTTGGAGTGGCATTCATACAGGTCAAATGACAATAATAAGTGTGAGAAGTCATGCTAAACATGTAGTGATACTAGCAGTATATACTACGGGCAAGTCCTACTCAAAAGAAAATACAGAGAGATTTAAAGTTTTTAAAACAGGAAATATTTAGATGAATATTGTTGCCTCATATGTATGGATGAACTACCACAGCAGGGCTAGCAAACAGGTGGTACAAACCTTAGATCTAGATGATTGTCATTCCTGAAGTGACACCTCAACCCCATGTGCAAAAATGGGAAAAGGGTTTGAAGATGGATGGAAAGGATAGGTACACGTTTTGCAGTGAGGCACATCAGTATGGTAATGGACCCTTTTGAATTTGAACAAATGCTCTGCAATGAGTTATTTTCAAATCTGTTTTTATTGGTTTATGTAATATTATTGAGATCATATGTTTGAGTTTCTGAAATATGAAATGAAAAAAAAATGCACCTCCTATACTCCCTACAAAGAGGCAGGGGAAAAGGGTAAATTCCATGTTAAAGCATTTCTATGTAGACTGCAGTACAGTGGGGATCAAGGAATTGTCAGTAGAATTACAGATGTCATTTAGTTCAATCTCAGAGGACATAGATTTTTTTATCAACTTTTTGGAAACACAAACTTATGCTCTTGACCATATGAATTTCGAGTTTCTGAAAACTCAGTAATATGATATAAATCTGTTTCTATACATACATTATATTTATGATTCATTAGTTATTTATGAAGGCAATACTGAATCATCTGTCCAGTTTTATCAGGCCTTGTAAATAACAGCATTGTCCTTGGATTTGGCAATTACATACTACTACAGTATACTGTGTAGATTTAAGTTTACTTGGTCCTCATGGCACACCTGTTACAACCTAATTATATAAAAGACAAGTCAGTGCTAAGAGCTTTCTTTATGGGACTAGCAGCCATGTCTCTCCATTATCTTCTCCCCCACAATGGTAGCATGTAAAAAAATGCACCCCTATACCCTACTCAGGGTCCAAATGGAGAGATGAAAAGTCAGTAAGCAAAGGACAGTAGTAGTGCTGAAATTGAATTCATCCTCAAGTCTTGGTGAGTACCTTCATGAGGTGGACTCTGTTTTTTCAAGATCTCACCAAGGTGACACTGATATATATATATATATATATATATATATATATATATATATATATATATATATATATATATATATATATACTGTATTTATATAGCATATACCATGAGAGAAGTAGTATAATAACTAAAAAAGATTTCTGGGTGCACAAGACCCAGGATAAAAAGGTACCCAATCCTGGTAGGTGCACTGGTACCAGGACTGGAAAAG
This sequence comes from Protopterus annectens, assembly GCF_019279795.1. NCBI lineage: Eukaryota > Metazoa > Chordata > Ceratodontiformes > Protopteridae > Protopterus > Protopterus annectens. The sequence continues at coordinate 629,527,669 of NC_056748.1, read as the reverse complement.
ATGACAGTGTAGAATCCTCAAAATGCAGAAACATTCCTACAATGTGGCCATGCCAGGCCCAGGAGGAGGATGGCCCCCCTGTTGTAGAAGGAAGTAACAGTCCACAAAAAATGACAGGCCAAAGAAGATCTATAAAGACAAGAAAAGTGGACTATTGAGAATAAGAAAGAAAATCCACATGATAAAAAGACAGCAGCCAAGGAAAACAATTTGTACCACTGTTTTATTGTAATATAAATTGCTTTTTGTCCTGTTGATTCTCAGAACTTCTTCAGCTAGGGGTGGGAGGCTGGCATAATGGTTAAGGTAGTTACCTTGCAAACACAAGGTACAGGGTTTGACTCTCACATGGGATAACTGGCTAGGCTTAAAATGGCCCACAAGACTAGTTAGGCTAGTACTAATCTATGAACCTATAAAATCAAACATTTAGAGCTTCATTGAAATACACATTTTCTTAGGCATGTGAGATAGAATTAACCAATGACACCCTTCTTTTCTCATTGAAAAATAGCAAGGTTAAAAATTAACCCCTTAGTTATCTTATTTAAAACCAAGTCACAAAGTACTTTGTATTACAATAAAACAGTGGTACGAATTGTTTTCCTTGGACGATGTCTTTTTATCATGTGGATTTACCAGTTCTAAGTGTTGCTTTCCTAGCTTACATTTGAGGATAAGAAAGAAATTATGTATTGTTACTATTATGCAAAAAACCCAGAATTTCCAGACAAAAGATATACAAAATGATTAAGAGAGAAATTAGAGGAAAGAAAATACTTCCGCCAGAAAAACTGTCAGAAGCTTCAAATGAAAATTTGTGTCCAATGATACAACAGATTTGTGTAAAACAGTATATAGATTAAGAAACTTTGACCTGTTTGGAAAAAGAAGCGTCTGAGGAAGTGCAAAAATATAAACAATAAAACCAAGAGATATTTGAAAAATATAAAAAAAGAAATGACATGGGAAAGAAAGAAAGATTTGATATGGTGCAATATTTATGCAAAGGAAAAAGCGAAATTAATCAATGTGAAGAAGGCAGCCCTGAAGATATTTGAAGAGAAATACAGGCAAAATCATCCAGATATGGGAAATTTCACAATAAAAAAATAACATCACAAAGATGGAATATAGAAAAGAAGATTAATAAAGCAGAAGTTAAAAAAACAGAAGTTGAAGTTATGGAGTATCTGTGAAGGGAAGGATTTGGTGTAGAAGGCCTAGCACAGATTACATCACAGCAGGATGGAGTGAGTCCCCAAAATGGGAGAAACAGGAAGATCAGGAAACATCTGAGGAAGATGTTTGGATATGGGAAAGAAAAAGAGATTTAATATGGTGTAGTATTTATGCAAAGGAAAAAGCAAAACTAACCAATACAAAAAGAGCAGCACCAAAGATATTTGAAGAGAAATACAGGCAAAGGAATCCAGACATGGACAACTTTACAATACAAATAATAAAAACCAAATAATACAAGAAAAACACCGAAACACAGCCAATATCATAAAACTGACATAAGACTTTAATGCATAAAAGTAAGTGCTTTCAAACAACCGATTGTGCTTCTTCAGACCATAAAAACTACTAAAAAAAACAGTATTAATTTTACAGCCATCATCACACAATTAATATAAAATAGCCTATCAAAAACATGAACCAATTAAATATAGTACATTCATTTAAAGAGACTTCCATCCTTTAAAACAGGCTTGATAGAGGTACGCCCATTAATGCCTGGATACCTCTTAGCTTGTAAGTTGACAATACAGAACAATTCCCGATTTTCTGTGTAGTTCTTGATGTCACCACCCCGAGCACTAGATGCAATCGTTTCTATAACCCTGAAACCAAAAATATGTTCCCTCCCCAGCTCACCATAATATTTTGCTAAAGCATTATGTGTATCTGATCTATTAATACAATACTGATGCCCTGCCATACGTTCCATGAGCAATCTGTTCATTTTCCCTACATAAAAATAGCTGCAAGTCCAGCAGCTAGCTAAGTAGACCTAATTCCTACTCCTGCAAATAGCACATGCTTTGAGTCTATATTCAATATACCCACAGGTATTGAATATAGATTCAAAGCCTATGCTAATTGCAGGAGTAGGATTTCTTATATTATTTGTATTGTATCATTGCCGTTAAACACTGTTTATCCCTGGGGGTGTTTATTGTTCTGCTGTGTACAAAAAATTAAAACACAGCGGAAACATAGAAAAGGGGATTAGAAATGGAGAAATTAAAGAAATAGAAAATGAGGTCATGGAGTACCTGCAAAGTGAAGGATTCAGTGTAGAAAATCTAATTCAGAAAGCACCACAACAGGACAGAGTAATGGATATCCAAATTAAGGGGAAATCAGTGGAACAGGAAGCAATTGGTTAGGTGCCATATGAAGATAATTTGAAGCCTTCCACAGGAAACCAGTTTAAACATTCACTTGAAGCTAGACAGCAAGGGAAGGAACAGGAAACTGTGGAAATTCTGATGCAATCAATGTTGAGGAGTGATAGGCCAGTGAGTTCCCATATGATAGACCGATGGATGGCACGGGATAAAGTTGAAGAGATTGTGCCACAGGAAAATGCTATAGAATCTTCTATAGAATGCCTGCAGGAATTGGAAAACAAGGGATGTGCCCTCAGTTTGGAAGAAAATGAGCTAAGAGAAGAGTTGCTTGATTTAATAGACATAGACAGATATAGCAATATCAGCGAAAGAAATAGACTGCAGAAGGTTAATAAAACCCAAAAAGTCAGAAGTTTGATAATACAAATGAACACAGTAATTAGGACTGTTCATAGAGACCCATGTGATATAACAGAAGTAAACAGGATACATTACCGTGCAGCTAAATTAATAACTGATAAAGTTCTATCACAAGAACACTCGGTAGTGAGGGGGAGAAAAGGGAGAAATTGAATACCATCCTGGAAATATCGAATAAGGAAAACTATAAAGCAGTTAAGACAAAAAGTGTCACTGTTAGAAGATTATAGAAGAGAGAATAGATCAACAAAAATACTAAGAAAAATAGATGTGATAAAAGCAATCCATGGTATTAGAACAGACCAGGATCTATCATGCACTATTGCAAATAATAAATTAAAACTTTTAGCACAGGTGAAAGACTACGAAGACACGGAAATAAATATAAAGGAAAAGTACAAAATAAGCAATTTATAGAGATTTGGGAAATAAGGTAAAAGGAACTGAAAGACTGCCAAAAGAAAGAAGAAATAGATACATTTTGGAGAAGTATCTATGAAGATCATGTGGATCATAAAGATGCTAAATGGATAGAATAAGTTAAAGAAAGAATAAGAAGTTCAAAGGTACCGAATATGGAATGGGATGAAGTAACAGCCAGAGAGAATGAAACAAAGTTAAGAAAAGCCTATAATTGGAAAACCCAGGCCCAGATGCAGTACCTAATTTTTGGCTGAAAGTATTAACACCTTTGCATGAAGATTTAGCCATTAGTAAGAATTATTTATATGCACACCCCAAACAGACACCAACCTGGTTAACAACAGTAAAAACAATGCTCCTACTTAAGAGTGAATCTGTAAGCTACCCTAAAAATTATAGACCAATAACTTGCCTTCTGACGAAGTATAAACTATACACGGGAATTGAAGCTGACAGAGTTTATATTCATTTAGAAGAAAACTCAATTATGGCAGTAGAACAATAGGGCAATAAAAGAAAAAGTCATATGGAAGCAAGGATTATTTGTTGTTAAAGTCATAGTGGAGAATTGTAAAAAGGGGAAGAATCTAAGTATTGCATAGATTGATACAAAAAAGCATTTGATAGTATCCCACATTAATAGTTTAGGTTTAGGTTTAGGTTTAGGTTTATACTAGGCTATCTGCCCTAAGGCATTTATAAGCCTAGCCCAGAGTTTTGTGGCTTATGCCACCCCTTATGTTAAAAAATACTGTGCCCATTAGTTTGTTGTGCCTCTGTCCAGCAGTGACACAGAGATGATTCCTGGGGTAAACCTACGATCTCCCATCAACCGGTCAAGATTTCTCTTGAACATAGCCAGCGAGGTGCTCTGCCTCACATGGACCGGGATTTTATTCCACAACATAGGGAGTCTCTGGGTGACAAATCTATCCCTCCAGCATGTCCTATTTATATCCGTGCTAAGGTTTAAGTCGCTTGCTCTAGTGGATCTGGTAGATTTGGATTTTTTGAGGGTGGACCATGTCCATTAATTCCGGGTTGGACATGGCCTTGTATGTCAGGCACAGGTCACCTCTGAGCAGATGGTATGCGACTGAATAGAGCTGGAGTTTCTTCAGTCTAGCAGCATATGACAGATTTTGGAGTCCCTTTATCCTTTTGGTGAGGAACTTTTGGTGTCTCTCCAATTGCTGCAGGTGTCGGGTGAGATACATCCCGAATGGGGCATTGTACTCGATCATTGGTCTGAAAAGTGAAGAGTACAGGGGAACAATGACCTCACTTGATCTGGATGTGAATCCCTTCATGATCAGGTGGGCAATGTAGAAGGTTTTTCTAACCACTTTAGCAATGTGAGTGTCAAAAGAAAGGCCACTGTCAACCTGGGTCCCCAGGTCCCTGATAACCTCTTCTGTGCTTAGTGGATTGCCACCTATATGGTAGCTTGGGGTTACCTTGTTTTTCCCGAAGGGTATGACTATACATTTTTTGGCATTTAACTTCAGGCCATGGCTCTGGCACCAGCTATCAGTTTCCGTGAGACCCCTCTGAAGAATATCTGTGTCCGATGTACTTTCCACTATGGCTCCCAGTTTGCAGTCATCTGCAAACTTTGTCAGCCATAGTCCTCCTATGTTTGCCTGTACTTCTGAGAAGTAGATGCTGAACAACAGGGGGCCAAGGACTGAGCCCTGTGGGACACCACTTGTGACTGGCTTGGAGTCTGACACGGCGCCAGCTACTCTAACCCTGTGGGTTCTGTCCTTTAGCCAGTTTGCAATCCATCTTGTGACATATGGGTTTACATTTAAGTTGGTAAGTTTCTCTATAATACCCGAGTGGGGTATTAAAGAGTGCTTAAAAATGTATAAGATACATCCTACACTGATCGACTACATTACAGTGACCATGAATCAGTGGCAGACCACTTTGCAATTAAGCCATGATAAAGGACAAATTATTATCCCCAGGGATAAAAATTCAAAAAGGGGGATATTCCAGGGTGACTTTGCTGTTGACCTATTAAGCTGTCTACCTAATAGCTTAGGCCATGGCTATAATTTGGCTCCTAGAAAACAACAAAGTGTAAAGACTTCTTATCTTCTCTTTGTCGATGATTTAAAACTGTACAGCTCATCAGATGAACTGAAAGTACAAATGCAAGTTGTCAAAACTTTTTCAGATGATATAAGAATGTCATTTGGTCTTGATAAATGTGCAAAAGCAACCTTTAAAGCAGGAAAACTGCAATGTCAGGAAAACATCAGTTTTGGACAAGAATGCAATATAAAAGATCTTGATCAGTACTTGGCTATTGATGAAGGATCAAAAATAAAACATGAACAGATGCGAATAAAACTTAGTAAGGAATATTTCAGAAGACTTAAATTAATTAATCCTGAAAACAGCACTGACATTTAGGAACAAAATTCAAGCTATAAACCAATTTGCTCTTCTTGTCCTAACTTACAGTTTTGGAGTGGTTGATTGGCCCTAAAATGTGTTGGATAGATTAGATAGGAAAGCAAGAAGAATGCTTCATGCTCACCAAATGATTTATAAAAATCAGTGCATACCAAGGTGAAACATTCCCCATTCTGAAGGAGGGATGGGCCTCCTTGAAATTGATTACATGTATAGATCTGCAATCTTGGGACTCCATACATCTGCTGACCTCACAAGACCCAAATGTAGTGAAAGTTGTGAAACATAAGGAGAATAAATCTAAAGTGACTTCTCTGCTTTATTTGGCAGAAGCATATTGGCCTCAAGCAGGAATGGAAAGCAAACTAGAAGTAGATAAAAATCAGGCAGCAACTGAATGTGCCAAAAACAAAAGAAAGAATATAAGGTGAAGGACCAGATGAGAAGGCAAGAAATGTGGAAAAAGCATAAATATAGTTGCAGGTATAGAAAACTTCTGGAAGAACCTCATGTTGATCAGGAATGAATGCAGGAATGGTTAAGGAAAAGCAAATTCAAACCAAGAGATGAAAGGTTAATATTGGCAGCCCAAGATAGTGGGCTACATACACATTGGTTTACAAACTCCATTAAACGTGGGAGAAACAGACAAATGTAGGTTTTGTAAAACCAAATTGGAAACAGTTGCACACCTTATTGCAGGTTGTGACATACTAATGGTAGAAGGACTATATACTGAAAGGCATAATAATGTGGCAAGATTGTTTCACTGGGGATTGTGCAAACATTATGGTACTGAAGTGGTTGAAAAACACTGGAAACATGAGCCACAAAGCATCATAGAAAATGAAGCTTATATCACATGGAACCACCCATTACCAACAGTTGAAAAAATAGATGCAGGAAAACCAGATATAGTGGTTCAAGAAAAGAAGACAAGAGTAGCATTGTTCATTGAAATTGCCACACTCAGGGACTACAGTGTCTTACGTACAGAAAGACACAGTCACAAAACTTCAGGATCTGCAGGCAGAAATGAGAGCAATGTGGAAGAAACATACCCAGACAGTTTCAATAGTAGTAGGAGCAACGGGTCTTATAAAAAAGAATCTACAATTGTATTTGGATACGTTACCAATCCGTGTAACTCCATATGAATTGCAGGAGTCATTACTGGGCACATTGTGGGTGCTCCAAAGAGGACTTTTGGCTGACATCAAAGATTGAAATAATACTAATTTCATGAAATTTAATCGTACTTTGACTTAGGAATAGGGTCCATTCCCATCATGGTATTCGAAATCCAAAAGACTTGGAGAAATTAAAAAAGAAGCATGGAATTCTTGGGCTGACTTGTTGAAGCATCTTATTTTGAATGCTGTTTTCAGTCTGGGGTTATAGGAATAAAAACATCTAGTAAACAGTATAAGGCTTGCAGTACAACTAGAAATGAGTTACTTTTTGTTGAACATTTGCAGAACAAAAAGCAGAAATTAGCAAGTTGTTGGATAATAGTAGTGAATGATTACAATGCTTGATTCAATAAGTGTACAACTGCAGTTAAACATTTTTGTCTATGTGTTTTAAGATTGCTGTGATGAAATCATGTATTCTTAAGAATTCTGTTCTCTCTTTTTGTAATGTAATTAGCATTAATTATATGATTGTACACTGTCACTTTGTTCATCTTTCTGATTGCATTAACGGATATTTTTTTCCGATTCTGCAATAGGGTATGCAATTCTTCTTTTGGAGAGTGTAACCATTGTAGCTTCATAATTACGGACAACAGTAATTTAAATAAATGTTAAAAAGGTGATTTATATGTAATTTTGTTGCCCATGTGGATTAATTCATATAAGAGAGACAAAAAGGAAACTGAATGTCAGGATAATGGAACATTACAAAAATACCAAAAGGGGAACATCTGTATCTCTTCATTAATACATTATTGCCTTTTTAGTATGCAGAATACATTACTCTTAAAGCAGGTATTTTATGACATATGCGCAATATTAAGAGGTACTACAAGGACAATAAATCAGTGTTGAGGTATAAGGAAGTTACTTTTATCTGGCAGTATGATATACTGAGCAGTATAAGGAATACATGTACAACTTTGGTGGAAGAACTTCCTACTGGTAAATTGTTTTGTTTTTCGCGTTGTCACTGATTCATGTAGTTTTATCTTTTATTTACACTTTGGATTTTTGTTTGTGATATCACCTGAAGGTTGTAAAGCTGATTCACCAGTGTGTTAAGTTCCTTAATAATAAAAGTAAGATAATATTTATTCGTATGTATTCACATTGCTGTATTTATTGTGTTATACTAATATCTACTATAGCAAACATGAACCAATGAAATCCCATTTTAAAATGAAGGATATGCTGAAGGCACTTAGAACAAAATGTTTCACAACAGTTATTTTAATATGCACAAGTGAATTACTTTTACAAATTCCTACCAAAACATTTTAGTGTTAGATCTATTTAAAGCATCATTACAAAATGGGTCCGTATCAGAAAGGACAGACTGTTATGAACACTTTTTTTTATAGTAACAAATGACATGATCACGTCATGATCTTGGTACATTTTGAATGGGCTATGTCTATAGAGTTGAAATGTCATGCTTGGAATTACAATGTCAGTATTTATTTACTGGAAAAGTTTCTTAGAGAAATACAATTATCCTTTTCTTTTCCATCATGCTGTTTAATGGTTTACTGAAAGCTAAACGAACCATTGGCCATACTGACAACAAAGCTTTTAAACTCATATCAGTATTAAATACGTTCCACCAATATCTGTATTAGAAAGGGATGGTAGTCAGATCACTATCCATTGGATTCAATTTTCTTCCCTCGAAAATAAACTCATAAATAACTACAGTCAGAATCCAGCAACATTTTCTCTTGCTGGAAATACATTTCTAGAACATTCCATATAAAGGAAGCAAGTATTAGAATAAATGCAATGGTGTGCACTTTTGGTCTGAATATATAAGGCTTCAAGCAAAAGCCAGATTAAATTTTTAAATATACTTTTTCACAGGCAAGGGAAGACCTCTCCAGATACATATATGTAGTTCGTAAAAATAATCTAGAAATGGTACATTTTTAAATATTGAAAAGAAGCAAGGTGCTTATTACATTGGTTATTTACCATAGACTTGTGTTCAAGGATAACACTGCATACTTTATTTCCACTCCTGCAAGTGTTGTGAAAATGTTTGGACACAGAATTTATCAATGCAAAACTGAAAACCACCTCTTATCACAGTCTTGGTATGTTAAATGGCATATGTTTTAGTGTTTAATACCTATACTTCTAGAAGGCTGAATACATATCACTAATTGTTTTTCACAATTTTTTGTCCTAATGTATAAAGACTTGAATTTTCCAAAATTGATATATTCATAGAATTTTCTATGTATTTTACTGTGACTTTTCTCTTTACAATATCCATATATGATGTTCCAAAAGAGACAATAGACAAAGGTGTATTTATATCTTGCATATTAATGAAAACCATTATTTTTGTGTTTTTATATATAAAAGCAATTAAAAATATATTGTAAAGAGACATAGTAATTATAGGCTAAAAGTACTTTTGTTACTATTTTGTTTTTAAATTTGTTATTAAGTGTACAACTTGTAATGTCACTGTTATTCTAAACTTAAATGTTTTTTTTTCAAATGTAGTTTGAAAGTTTTTGATGGCTATTCTTATGTTATAGGTAAACATGTCTAAAATAAATAAATAAAGTGTTTCTAATTTTAGTATAAAAGGCTATATACATGATATCTAGATACTCAACCTTGTACACAGTACATTTGAGGGACTGAAACTAAAGGGAAGACAGCAGTAGCATCCCAAGTGTGGGGTTACAAATTTGCAGTTGTAAGAAGAAAAGATAAGTTTAGCTCTGATAGAAGTATATTTATGATATAATTATGGTATTTACAGAGTCCAGTCAAAAAACGTCACTTTACTTGCTATGAATCAAACAGCAGAAAGATTTGTATTTGCTATGTCAGTTTACTTGTGATATTTAAAAATGTAGAAACCATTTGAGATTTTCTAGTAGATCTCAGAATTTCATCAAATTTAGTTACAGTGTGCAGTTTGTTTTCGATTTCAGGTGGAAAGACCTACATTTTTTTTCTACTTGTAAATTTGTCTCAGTGTATACAAGTCTATCAGAGTGTGAATGGAAGGTAACTGGCATAACTCAATTGATGGAAAACTCCTCCTTTCTGAACAAGTATATTACAAGAATGTGTACCATCTGAACTTCAAATAACACCAAATTAACAGAAATACATTCTAGACATGCATAGAACTCCTCACTCTAAACAGAAGTCAAATCAATACTTAATGGAAAGTAAACAATGCAATGTGCCTGACTGCCACTGTGAGGTGTTTGATCAATACTGCTTTCAGTTGATGTATGCAAGAAGTAATACTCCATCCTTATCTGACAGTTAAAAAAGACAAAAGCACTCAAGTACATAGTGAGTCTAAGAAGGTCATTTGACCCTTACGTAGTGAAATGCAAGTCTGTGCTGAATCTGATTTGATAATTTTGGCATGGTCATTATAAAGAGATTTAGTTGTAGCATTTTCCTAGTGACAGAAAGGTCATTCATCATCCTGGAGAATTATATATGATATGATTTTTAATGCCAATTCAACTGAAATTAATTATTCAGATATGTGCATTTTTCATATCCAAAAAAGCCAAATAGCTATCCCAATACAATGTGATTTTAAGAGAACTTGCAAGTGTGATAAGGAAATGAGTAGGCAAGCCTGTCTATACTAGGCACAATCTCATGATCCCTTTCATAGTTTTAGCATACATGGCCAGATTCAAAAAGAGTCTGCTCAGATTCTGAAAGACTTGGTCTCAATGTTAAGTGACTTACGTCAGTGTAAGGCTTATCTATACACAGGCTTACACAGAGGGCCAGATTCCAAAACATCTGTTCTCATTGTAAGTGGTCACTTATACTGAGAGCAAATATTTTGGACTTTGGCCCACAGATAGTCAGATATAGAGTATAAACAAGAACAGTATTCTTCCTTTAATGACTTACACCCAGCTCACAACTGAAGTTGACTGGACCAGCTTTGTCCATGAATTCACATACATTTTTAGTGGTGGCACCTTTATAGTTACTGCAAAGTTATATTTATGAAGAAATATGTGTGATTTTTGCATATGATGCAACTTTAACTCACTGCAGGTATGATGTGGATTTCTGTTGCATTTCATACCCTGAACAGAAGTCATAAGTACCCATCACAGAGACTAAATGAATGCAGTTTGGCATACCAGCTCATTCTAATAACCAAGTAAGCCTGTTGGTGGTACCTGTCAATACATCAAATCATTAATTAGTTTGTGCTTATTTGGTACAAATGTGATGGCCCAGATGCAACTTGATTTTCTGAGTGTCAACTCTCATTTACAGTTATTGGTTCTTTATTCCGTTTGGACATTTCAAATGTTTCGAAAAACATTATGTTTAGGTCCAAGTAGCTGTTCTACTACTGTTAAAGCAGCACAACTTGAGGTGCTATTTAGAGACAGTAACAGTTAAGAAGAGGTAGAATTAGCCTAAGTATAAAACGTACTTGATCTCTTGATTGAAACCTGTGCTACACAAAAGCAGATATATAGCTTCCAGGTCACTGCTTGCATTGCATTGTGGGGCAGTGCATGATGTGTAGCTGATTAAAAAAAGCACCAGGCTGTGCAGTGCTTTAAATAAAGGCAATACAAAATGAAAAGGGAGCCATTCAGTCAGTCAAATTAATACTCTAGCAGACATCATCTCACAATGTGATGACCAAAAATGGTGCTTCTTGATCTCTCTCTCTCTCTCTCTCTCTCTCTCCCTCTCTCACAATGAACAAATAAGAATCATTCCAGGTGGGGCTATACAATAACTTAACATCAGAAAGCCCAGTAAAGTGTGGTATGATATGGTGTAAGGCTTTGTATTGCCTCTCTGTCCTGTCACTTTGCCACCTTGTTGGTTTTGCTGTCTGTCATTTATTTCAGACCCCTATAACAGTGGAGACCCACATGCTGCAGGTGCACTGAGTAGCAAAGCAGCTCACCAAAATGGGAGGCTGAAGCTGTGCAGTGGTTCCAATTTAAATCTAGAAGGCATGAGATAAAATGAGAGCTCTCCATTCACAGGAAGTCTAGTGGAAGTTGCTTTACTGAAGCTGGGGACTAAACTGATGAGCCTTGCTCTCACACTCTCTCTCTCTAATCTTAAAGAACTACTGAATAAAAAATGTTTGAAACCTACATGTCAGGGCATGATAGGTAGAACAGTAGGAACTTATAGTTGTGGAAACTGTTTAGTATGTAATCGGGTAAAGGACCTACATGGTTGTAGAATTAATGGAAAATTGTACAGGGCCAATGAATTTTATAATTGTACGAGCTGTGGTATGATCTATAGTATAGGATGTGACTGCCATCCCATTTCCAGGTATATTGGTCAAACTACCAAGAAGGCCAGTCCAAATTTTAGTACATTTAGGTGATGTCAGAAGGCAGAAGCTAGAAAGTCCTGTAGTTATGCATTTTGTGTTCAAGCATCAAGGTTCAGATAATAGTCTGTTTTTTTAGTGTTCTAGCACGACCAACCAATAACAGGGGAAACTTTAAAAAACAATTAAACAGACTAGAAAGTAGAATGATCATTAATTTCCATACTCTATAGCCCAATGGAATGAATTTGGAAAATAATTTGAGCATTTAAAACAAGAGGGGTAAAATATAGTAGGCACCAGATATTATGTATGAAAATAATTTTTTACAACACATTTGAATGTATTTAAAAGCATTAAACGTACGATAGAAAAATGGTAACTATTCAGTTTTCATAATTTGTTTACAAGTGTTATATAATATGTTATAAAGTTGTTTGGATTATTTATGTAAGTAATAACTGTATACATTGGGATATGGATTATATTTATACGTGTAATTGAAATTGTAGTAAGGAAGTTTGAGGTCATAGCACTACATAATATAGTAAAATAGTTCATGACAATCAGATAGTAAAGATATATAATATTGAATATATTTAATAATATACATGGTTATATATTTAATATTGTCTTTAAAAAGTGTATTTAAATATGTATTCATATTTATTGTTTAAACATTACATGTTATTAGGTTTATAAGGGAAGTGCAATAGTTTGAAGGTTTGGAAGTGTTTGTTTGAAGTACGGATCACTTTAAGTACTGATTTAAATTGTGCTTTATTTATTAAATGATCAATAAAATAATTGGAAGAGGGGGTATATAATGGGACAAAATTGTGTTGTAAAAATGCTCCAGTAGAAAGCAAGGAGCCGAGGTACCAGAATCTTTTTAATAAAATAATTTGCTTTGTCCTGCAGTGGTGTTCCTGTTCATGGATCTTATGTTTCTTTTAGGAGATATTACGGTGGTTTGATGTATATAAAGCACTACATCCCTCAGCTCACTGTAGCTGCAAACAGTACAGCCAAAAACACTATTTCTTGCACAGCAGGACCACCCCCTCTACCTGCGCAGCCAATCACAGGTCTTTTTGGGGTGGTGCCAAAGCAAGATGACTTCAGCACTAGTGCGGGAGGCATATAGAAATGTCTCAGATGCCCATTTAGGACATTTGTGTGCCATTTCCCCTTAAAGCAAATAGAAAGAAAAAGGTGTTTGTCTAAAAATATATATATTTTTTCTATATGGGCAAGTTGTGCCCTGGACAAGGCAACACCCAGGGTGATTGCACCATTCACCCCATCCTAGCTACACTACAGAACATGGGTGGCATTTATAGTTATTATGTGAATGCAGTAAGGCTACTTGCAGTGCTTGTGAATGAGCTCTGCAAAGCAGTGACCCACAGATGCCAGTTATGCTAATGCTCAATGGCCACAAGTAAGCCTATGCAAATGAAACCATAATAAAATGCAAATGAGGAATGATGTAAAACAGTGTATGCTAATGAAGCACTATCTTGCCTATTTGTGATCATAGTGAAATCTTCCTGCTTTTCCTTCCCATTCACAGATACATTACATAAGGACGCATCTCACCTGCTAAATCTACTACGCAGTCCACAAAGATGTTGGCACATGCTGCTATCTATGCGGTCTCCCTTCTGTGAGCTGCTGAGCCAAAACTGGTTGCACCCAGTGGTGCTCACTGGTGGAGAAATAAACAGAGAAAAAAAACTATTATAATTCTGATAATCAGGAGATACTTGATAGGTTTAGAGTCAGCGAGAATATTATAAGGGTCTTAGTGAGCATGTATGACCCCCTTAGGGTACTGGAGGAATGAGTGGACTTCCTATCTCTGTGGAAACTAAGGTACATATGTAGCCCTCACTATACTATACTTGCCATAGGGAGCTTGCAGAGACAGAGTGGAGACACACTGGGTGCTTCACAGGCTTCTGCTTCATGAATTCTGCAGCAGTTCTTAGATGTTATCTTGGCATGGGTGGATCAGTAAATCTATTTCCCAGTGTCACCTCAGGAATGAGCCAGGACTATGTGTGCCTTTTACGGAGTGGCATGTTTCCCTGAGATACACAGTGCAATAGACTGTGCCCATGCTATTATTAGGTACTGAGATAGCAAGGGCTACCATTTCAAAAACTGAAAGGTAGTGCATGATGCATAGGAATGCATCACCAATGTATCTGTCCAGCATCCTAGCAGAGTAACTCATTCTCATATCTGGCACACTAGCTCACTCTACCACCTCTTGGTAGGATGCCCAGTGGTCATCTTGTTGGTATATGGAAAAACATTTTTTCTCTTTTATTTTAAATAGTCATTCATGTTAAAAATATATTGCTGAATAGTAAACCACTTTTTCTTTGTTTTTTTTTTTTCCCTCTTTTCTCTTTCTCTCTTGTGTACATGAGGTAAACACCTTAACCATCATGCCAAACCCATGTCATTCAGAAGATGCTGTATGTCCAATGAAGTCATGGCTCATGACTGAGCTGTAGAAGAAAACTTCAGCACAGCTCTGTCCCAGGTCCATACTGTCACTGAGAGGGTCTTTGGCCTCCTGAAGAGTTATTTTAAGTGCCTGGATGAGTCTAGGGGTGCCTTTCAGTATGACCCAACTATTCCATGCTATGATGGTGAAGTAACCAATGCTGTCAGTGCAGCTCACACTTCCAGTCCTATTAATGTGACCATTTGGCAGTAGTGTGGGACCACAAGCATCAGGCTTGTGCATGACATATGGCTGGCAAGGTAAAGGGACAGCATCTAGTCCAGAATTGTGGCCTATGACATTCATGTTAGTGTTTCTTTCTTGAAACTATAATTGATGCATGCAGTGATATCTGTGGGCTGGGCTGTGTGGTGCATGGTGAACTGTAACTGCTCATCAGACATTTCTTCTCATCTTTAATAAAATATTATTAGTTTTTTTTTTATTTATTTCAGAGCAGGTACTCATATTATTGTTTGCAAAAATCATGGCCAGATGCAGACTGATTCCTGTTCAGTGATGCCATAAGGCATCATATATGGAATAATCACATTTTAAATGTTCTGCATAATACATTCTTCAAAGCTGGTATGCTTAAGTCTGCACATGTTGAATGTCTCAAGTGGTTCAGTTAGTAAAAAGTGTTAATTCAGTAATTAACATGAGTTCATACCATTCATTTGAATGAAAATTAATTGTGTTGTTTTTTATATTATGCAATGTTTTCTCAATTTGATGCATGTCTTTTGAGGTACTGCACAGCAGATTTCATTTTGTCATATACAATCATTTCTGACCCAAGAGAGAAAAAACATGAATCATCATCTGTGCAGTGATAAGGGTGAAGTGGTAGTAGTGTTTACATAGCAGGATACTCAGTCTAATTTCTAATTTTCCTAGTAACGTTTGCCTAAAAAGTTGTGTATTACTACTTTTAAGTTGTATGTAACTGCCAGCTACAACAGTGCCAATTCATACAGCACTAATGGTGTTAATCACTGCTATCTTATTTTATGACATACAGATTTTGTTCCCCTGTTCAATGAAGTTTTAAGCAATGCCATTACAGGAATGAAATGCACACAGGTGTAAAGTGTTCTAAACACGCCCCCCCCCCCCCCCAACAGTGCTACAGGACTAAGACCCGGACCTCGAATGAGAGGCACAACTAGATGCAGATG
This sequence comes from Protopterus annectens, assembly GCF_019279795.1. Classification (NCBI taxonomy): domain Eukaryota; kingdom Metazoa; phylum Chordata; order Ceratodontiformes; family Protopteridae; genus Protopterus; species Protopterus annectens. The sequence goes on along the minus strand of NC_056748.1, from coordinate 629,511,818 downwards.
AAAGCTGACATGACCTGCAGTAAATCTGTTGTGCTTGCCCCCCCCCCCAACTAATTACAATACTTTCTTGAGAAGCTCTTGAAATCTCATGTGATGTGCTCCTACCTGTCCTGACAGTACCCTTTCATCTTCCCCTTCCAAGACTGACTCCTGGATGAGTCTGGTAAGTCCTAACTTTGAGGCACCCATCAATGCTTTGATTGCCATCATACAGCACATCAGTGTGATCATGGTGTTATCCCAAGTCTCTGCCATTTTTGAGTAGTGCTGGAAATTCTCATTTATTCTCTGGAGAACTCTGATCACTTCCATTTGAATCTCTGTGACAGTGCTCTCAGCCCTAACATTTGATGTCAGTGAAGGCTCAGTTGATGCTGGGCAGCCAGTGCTTTACATGCTTTCGGGGGATCTTTGACAAATTATAGCGCCTGGCTCCCCTTTGTAAAGGTGCCACTGTGGACACAGTTACTTCTGAATGTCTGCATCATCCTCATACCTCTCAACCCCTTAGTGCAAGAAATATTGTCAAAACCCTACAAAATGGGGGGACAAAGACCCAAAAATAGGGACATATTTTTAAATATTGCTTTTATAAACTTAGAAAGATGCTAGAGTAACAGGGTTTGTTTTAACATACATTTTCTGAAGGATTTAAAGGCTGAAACTCAAATGTATGTCATTATTTACTGACTTCAGTCCTCAGATCATCCCAGTGATTTGCCAGAAAACGACACACTGTATGAGGAACAGAGAAAAAATATGAGCCAAAAATCGGGACATTCTGTGAAAGTCTGGATAGTTGAGAGGTATGATCATCCTGAAAGTATTCATCTGGGTTTGGAGATACTGGTGTAAGAGTGTGTGGGTTTTTTCCATGTACAAGCTGTAGTGTGATGTCATGGGTTTGACTGTGTGATGCACTATCATTTCCTGTAGAGTTTCTAACCTCTTGTGAGATGTGAGATTCTACTATTAAACTTGGGGACTGCATACCATGTTCCATAAACTGACTCATAAAACTATGGTATCATTAGAATCTTCAGCAACCATTCTGCTGCTGCTATCCTACAAACTTATTGGTGTAGTGGAACTGTTTGTTCTTCTGCTGACTCTGTACAAAATGATGTGAAAACATTACCTATAAATTAATAATATACAGTACTGTGTGGTTAGCAAGGAAGTTGGAGGGAGGTCATTCTGAGTAGATGTGGAAGGTTCGCCTGTTAATAGTAATTGTCTCATGTTTAATTTAATCATTCTATGTCAGCATTCCATTTCTCTATATAAATATATCTTACTGATTTAAAACCAACTTTCATGAGCAGATGAGTATTGCTGCTAGACATTGGTAGTAGTCAGTGTCCACAACACCTCTAATTATGCCAGTGTTATCATCTTCTATGATATAGTCATCCCCATGGATGGAGAGGAGGTATTCTTAATCCAGTGTCCCAGTACTGTATAGGAAATTGCATACTGCCTCGCCTTGGCTCCAGCATGTACTACCATATAATTCGCCCTCTTCTTGCACTGTGTTAATGAGTTTCTTTCATTGACTGCAGTAATGCCCAGAACAACGTGATTCCAGGCTTTTGCCATTTCAGCTTGTTTGGACCGCCCTTCACCAAACAGACATTTGCTGATATGTCCAAAGGACTGCCATGATGATATGATTTTCCTCATGACTGAAGTTGTCCTTTTTCTGCCTTGATTCATTGTTCTGCATCATTATGCACATAAAAAAATGCTACAGTTTGTCTTTTCTGCTTTTCCTGATTAGGGGTCGCCACAGCGGAACTCCGGTCCGCTAATGGATTTTTTATGGTGCCGAGTTGCCAGCCTGATGCCCAACCTTCAGCAAAGGCACGCCTATTCATTTATGTCTTTCGGAGGCCACTCGACCATGGGGAGGACATGCAGACTCCATAGAGAAGGCACTCCTGCCGAGAATCGAACAGGAGAACCTCTTGCTGTGAGGCAACAATGCTACCGCTGTACCACCGTGGCTCAAAAAAATACACAATAAATAAATACATACATAAATAAACTGCATATAATCATCAGTCAAAAAACACAGCAATGAAAGTATGCCTGTCATCCTTTCATGCGGTATCATAAATACATTCAGAACAGTGCAGAAATCACTTTTTTATATCCTTCCTTCCCCTATACCCTGCCACAGCCTATCGTCATATTGCTGTCATTTTCCATTCTTCAGTAACACTCCGAAATCTCCACATAAAAACACATGTATGCTTAGCCAACAATACATCTTAGCACTTCAGTACTTCATAATTAAAACAAAGCATTTTGGCCATGTATGCACAGTCACTACACATTACCAAAGTAAATGATTTCCTCAGTGATCACTAATCACTTCCACTGCTGCTTTCATGATTTTTCATTTTGAAATAACAGCCTTATATTATTCACTAAAGCCGTCATACTATGCCCATCATATGATTAAGACAAAACATTTCTTAAAGTGAACTCACTAATTTTGCATAATTCTGAAGTGATGTATATTCAATTACAATATTTATTTATTTATTTGCAGTTTGTTTGTCAGAATAGTCCATTGGGCCACAAGGAGCCCATTTTCAATGGGGTCCTGGGGAGAAAAGCTCCAGAAAAATACAAATATATAGGACCCATTCCACATATACATTACAGATTATCTCATAGGAATACAAAGTAAATCTGATAAGAAAAGGTTAACAATGATAGAATACATCAGTATAGTTCATTAAACAGCAATAAAAAACACTTTTTCTTTTTTGCAAAATTAGCAGCATAGGGTAACTGTTACGTAGTTGGTCAAATAGTTCAATAGAGCTATGGAACTATAGGAGGCAGTGATGGAGCCTTTATTTCTAGGAGAGTAGGAAGTGGTATTAGAAGGATTAGGTAAGATGGGAACAGGAGCACTTCCATTGTGAAGTTGTGTGTGAGTGCAGCAAGGTTTTAAATGAGGAGAGACTGTTAGTGATGCAGATAGGAGATGGTAGAGAATACCAAAGGCGTGCAACAGAGAAGGACATTATGTGATTTTCAGCTGGACATGTAGGTTTGTGCAATTTAATTAGTTTTTAGGAATTGGATCTTAGAAGTCATTTTGGTTCATGCATTTCAAAGGTAGTGGCTAGGGACGGACAAAGAGAGGGGTTGTAAATGAGTTTGTGTGCTTGGATTAGTTGGGTATAAGTGAGGAGGTTAGGTAGCTCAAGCCAGTTTAGTTGGTGAAGAGAATTACAATAGTGAGAAACGGCTCTGTGACCTGCTGCAAATTTTGATATCTTGTTATAGTAAGAGGAAAGTTTTGTTTTGAGGGAGGATTGCAGGTTGGTGAGGATAGATGCACCATATAGGAGGGATGGGATGAGATAAGTATTGGCTAGTATGAGCCTGGTGGAAGGCGAGAGATAACGATTGTGGCGGTATACCATACCAAGTTTTTTGTGCTTTTTTTTTTTTTATATTTACTTGTAAATGTTTGTCGAATTTTAGTTGATCTATGAGTACTACTAGCAGTTTAGTGTCAGAGACTATTTCTACGGGAGTATTGTTTCTGCTGGTGATTATGAATGAGTGTTTATCTAGGCAGGAGGTTTTGGAGGCAGTGAATAACATAAGTTTAGTTTTGGTTGCATTAAGAGCCAGATGGTTATCTACCATCCACTGATCAGTAGAGGAGAAGGTGCTTTGGGTAAGCTTATTTAGAGTGGGGATAGAAGGGGAGGAGCAGATAATAGTAGAATCGTCAGCATATTGGATGAGGCTGGAGTTTGGGATGGCTTGGCAGAAGTCGTTAATGAATATGTTGAATAGTAGGGGGCCTAAAATGGAACCTTGGGGGACACCTGTGGGAGTATTAAGGAAGGGTGAAGTGGCTTTATTCCATTTGACTGCTTGTTGTCTAGTTATGAGGTAGCTGGAGAACCCACTTGGTACAGGAAAGGGATATGTTTAGTTTGGAGAGTTTATTAAGAAGCAGATTGTGGGAAATAGTTTTAAACACCTTGGAGAGGTTGAGGAGAAGGGTGGACATGAAATGGCTGGAATCACGGGCTTTGTTAATTGTTTCAAGGAAGGAGAGGAGGGCAGTGGAGGTGCAATGACTGGGTCTAAATTATGCTGTGTGGGGCTAAGAAGCTAGTTGTTGATGAGATAAGGTAAGAGCTGTTAGTGGATGCATTTTTCAAGAAACTTAAAAATAGGGGATAAGATAGCAATAGGGCAGAAGTTGGGAATGCCATTATTATCGTCTCTTTTATGCTGAGGAATAATAAAGGCTTTCTTCCAGAGCTGGGGGACCTGGATTTCAGATAGCCCGATTAATTAGTACACTGATAGGGAGAGCAATATTGCAATTATATCTTCTTACTTTAAAAATTATGTGGTTTCCTAAATCGTTTGCTGCCTAACTCAAATAACTGCAATTTAATATGGTGGTGTTAAAGTATTTCACATAAATTCAGATACATTTATGCATTTTGTATGCAATTAAGCCCTTTTACATTTAACTTTGTAAATTGCAGTAATATGCAAATGCTTACAGTCACTTATGCACATACATCAATCTCAGCTACTTATGAATGTGGCCTCAGGTTAATGTGCTGGGGATATTGCCAGAGTCCACAACAGTCCTCAGAAGTCCCCAGCGTGCCATGGGAATGCACAGATAAGCTCAGATATACTCAAAGCTGAATATGTTTAGAAAAAACAAAATTGAGTCACATGAATGAAAGTCTGCACAACCATGACGTATAATCCCTGCTGATCTAACATAATCAGACACACCTTATCACCTTAAAACACAAACATTTAAATAAACACTGATACACACAGAGTAATATTTATGTATTTATTTATTTTATTTTACATTTCTTTACTGGGGAAGTCCGAATGGACACAGGTCCTTTTTCAGCAGAGACCCAGGGAGAGAAGCTCCACATAAAACATACATATTAACAAAGATTTGAGTACAATATTTACACAGTTGTAGCAGCAAGTATCAATTGTTTCATGTACAAGCATAGTTTTCAAATATTTGATATCCTTATGTATTCAAAGAAGTATAAACAGGAATTTACAGGTATGAAAGTATTTCAACAGAACATTAACTTACAATTATATTTCTTGGTCATCAGAGTTGAAAGATTTTAGTTTGAAAAATAAAGTAGTAATACTGAGATTTAGTCAGCACAGAGGCAGCAATTATAATCAATGGGAACATGCAGATTAATCCAAAGCAGTACATAGGCACAGATTTTTTTGGATAGGCCAAACTTGCCAGTAATAACAGTATCTCATCTAATGTCCCTGTTGGTTAATTTAGTTTGGTTATGGTGATGTCACATCTCAGAGGGAGTGGTTCTAAACCTACAAATCACTGCACCGCTCATACTTCCTTCATTCTAGTTTTGGCATTTCGAATCATGGCTGCACTCTATCCTGGTCAGATAAGGAGACAAAAACTATGGTCTTCCTTCTTAGTGTGTCAATAACTGGGTAAGATCTAGTTGTGCATAAGGGGGACTGATTGGAAGAAGACTGATATCTGGCAGGAGTTGGGTGAGCTTCTGTCATCCCTGACAAGGATCACCTGCTCTAGCCAACAGTGCAGCCGCAGATACGATGACCTAAACAGGTGCAGGTCCAACCAGCTGACCAAGTGGATTGACCAGGTAGTGGCTAGAAGGCCAAAGTTCTATAGTAACTTCTTTTTTCTCTTTTCTTTTTTTTTTTTTGTTCATATTAAAGATGAAAATAAACTATATGCATATTGCATAACTGAAGGTATTTGATAAAACAAATGTGTAATTGCAAATATATATTTAAAATGTTATAATAATGCAAAAGAAAACAGACAAACCTGTGCACAGAGCTGCATCTGTATACAAATATATGGAATACTTATGTGCTAACAACTCTGCATAAATACAAATGTAGTAGGATTAAAATAATAATCTGCATATGTATGTCTGTAAATCACAGATATAATTCTGTGCGAATATACTGCAACTATTTTTTTCATGTATTTAAATGTATGTATTTATACAGAAACCAAAAAAATATTTGCATTGCCTCATAGTTTTATTTACTATTGTATTATCTTAGGTAGAAGTTAAAGTACATACAGGCAGTGTTTGTAAAAAAAAAAAAAAAAAAAAAGAATTTTAGTTGTGTAGGCCAGAAAAACATTTAATAGAATAGTAATTATATAAGGCAGGGAGTTCGTTCACAATATTAAATACATGGATAAGATGGCTGAGCTCAGTCAGGCATCACAGCCTAGTCAGGGTAAAGATTTCGGGAATGGAAGTGGGGGTTGCAGTGCTAAATGAATGATCAGCACATACTTTAATGAGATATAACCAGTTGTATTTCTGCTCAATTCTGTTTCAAACATCTGGTCAAAAAACTCATATGAAAATAAAGATTTGGCATCTGTAATTTTAACACTCAAAAATTTAAGCTCATTGAGTGAAACATTAGTTTTAGATATGGAGGAGAGTGATGTGTTTAAGGCAATCATAGGAAAAAGAAGGGTTTGCCTTCAAATTTCAGATTTTGCAATGACCTTTTAATTGTTTACAATATATGGGGAATAGATTCTGAAAGTACAAGATGACACAATGTGGAACTAATGTTAGTGTTAAAGAAGTTAAATCCTATAAGTATGTAGTACTAAAGGATTCTGAAGCATTTTTTCATGAATAATACAAAAAGATAAAGCGGCAGAGGACATCTCAGCCAAGTACCTGCTGAAATCACTATAGAAGAAGATTCTCCATTTATTGTTAAAGAACAGGATGAGTCATGTATATTCCTGACAGCTTGATTATAATGGTTTGATAAGACAAATTTCTTTAAGACAGGAATTGGAAATGGAAAATCCATAAAAATAAAATTATTTCAATCCAGTGCAAATGCACCATGTTGATTATCATAACCTGTGTTACAGGACTATCTCTTATATAATGCTGTTAGTCACATTTTTTCTTGACTCCATAAAAGCTAACTGAATTTTTAGGTGGTTTGGTTTGCAGCTGTTGGGCTCTATGAGAAATCATCTATCCACATTACAAGCTGTGCATAGCTTAGAAGAACAAAGACCTGGGAGTACAAAATATTATACAGGTGGATAATGAATGAAATGGAACTAGGCTGAGGCAAACCAAGTAATAAGATTCCAAACACCAGTTGATTGTGACCGCTGGTCTGAAGAAGTTAATTTCATTAAAGTGGACAAAAACGCTCACAATCAACTGGTGTTTGGAATCTTATTATTTGGTTTGCCTTAGCCTAGTTCTGTTTCATTCATTTTGTAGTGGTTCATGATTTTCTTGGTGTTATTATAGAGGTGTATGGCAGTAGGTTCCCAAAGAGCTACACCTCTAGTACCTTGCTGAGATATGCATCCTAACAGAGGAGGCCTTGGGGCATAAATACACGAGGAGCTAAAAAACTGGCAATCACCTGCGGTCCTGTATAACCAAAGGAACAGCATGACTATGGAAGAATAGTGCAACTACAAATGCGACACTGGGAAAAAAATACATGGTGATTCTACTGTAAACACTGCAGTAAAATAATCTTTGGAAATAAAAAATAAATAAATAGAAAATAAAGTTGCCTGACACCATTTAACATGCTTTTTTTATTAAACAGCAGAAACTACAAAAATTGCAAAGATACAAATTAACAGAAAAGTATGAACAATATAGTAGCATAAAAATGTTATAGGGTGTTAAGAATGTCGCATTTATTCAAAGGTAGCTTTGGCCACCCTTCTGATGAGACTATACCCATAGTGGATAAATCTTGCATTATTCTAAACTAATTTTTGTTAATGTTATCTCTGGGCACATAGTAGACCTGCCCTACTAAAAGAAATATCACTGCTTACTTGGTAAATGGCAACTAAAAAGCAAAAGAATATTCTAGAGATGCAGTCTAAACGTCTCACCTTATCACTTCTAAATGTTTTCTCAGCAAGAAGCTACTGAAATGTTGTTAAAACTATTCTCTGAATCTTTTAAAGACAATTCAGCCAGAAAATGTACTACTTAATTGAGCACGTGGAGTTTGGAGACCAAGCTTCATACAGAGCAGTCTGAGCTATTGGGTGTGCTGCACAGCATGTCATATTTTTACTGCTCACTTTCTTCATTGTTGAAGCACTAATCTCCTTTCACTTCTAATTAGTAAACCATTCTGCTGATGCAGAAATAGAGTGCCTCTTCTCTACCTGATGAATTAAACTGTCTTCTGCACATTGTCTGCACATTTGGTTAACTGTTGATATCCATACTTTATCTCTTACTGATTCATCATGATGCTATCCAATATTTACTTATCCAAGTAATGTTATTTGTCTACTTTTAAAAAAAAAGCAAGCATACATCTTTATGATTTTTGCTGCTAAGCAATGGAAGTTATTATAGCATGCATCTGTCTAGATAATTACACTCAAACACATTTATTCTATCCATATAGCTAGATAGATAGGGCATCCATTTCTGTTGTCAACGAGTCAGTTCATCAAAGCAGGGGTCACTGAATGATTACATTGATTCATATTTTGTTGTGAGTTCTTAGTTAGAGTATTGTTCAAGCTAAGTGGATGTCAGAATGACATTAAGATGTGAATGTGCATGCCTAAATTAGCAATCATTACGTTAAAGACATGCAGGTAGGTGCTAGCGTGAATGGGCGTGCCTTCTTTGGAGTTTGGGCATTGGGCTGGTAACTCGGTACCATAAAAATCTACTGCCAATCATGAGCGGACCAGAGTTCCGCTGTGGCGACCCCTAACCAGGAAAAGCTGAAAGTCTTTTTGGTACTGTGTGTCAATGTGTGTTTGACTTTTACATTGCTGAAGTGAAGGGTGTATATTTGTATATAAATCTCTCTGTGAGATTTTGCTGAATGTAGGTTTATTTGCATTCAAGCTTGGTGACAAGCAAATGTGAGTTCAATGTCTTAGTCTAAGATTAGCAGACACTGGCAATAAAGAAGGGTTTTCTTTTTTCCGCAATTTTGTGTGATCTCAGATTTAAATATAATGAGAACAAACATTTTCTTTTCCAGTGGAAGGCATACTTGCTAATTTAAATGTAATCTTCATCTTGAGACATGTGAAAATTAAAATGAAAGCCTGCCAACAGCTAAAACTTCAGTCTTCACACTTTTGAAGTGTAAGTAATATTCTATATTGTTTCAATGGAACATGTGAAGACTAAAACCATGGCCCCGATTCCAAAAGACTTGCTCTTATGTGACCACTAACAATGACAGCAGGTGTTTTTGAATCTGGTCCTGTAGTAAGCCTGTTTATAGCTAGGACTTACACTAAGGTAAATCACTTACATTGAGAGCAGGTCTTTCAGAATCTGGCCCTGTGATTCTCAGAATAGCAAGACAATGCACAGGAGCAGGCATACATACTCAGCTCAAAATTGCAGTTTATCAAATTATTCCCCTAAATATGAGACAAAACAGTCTCAACATTATTAGCATTATGGTTATAGGGATGCTTCAACTGCATTACAATGTGCTTCAAAATACACTGTATTTATTTGCCATTTACTCAATGTTTGCCAGCACTGCAATTATAGGGCTCACATTTTCAAAAGGAAGCCATTAAAAATCATACTTCCCCAGCTTATATGCTGATAAAAAGCAAAAAAAATGCACTTATAATCCAATGTGTGAATGCTATTTGGATCATGAGAAAAATGTGCACTGACAACCTGTTGGATAACATTCTGCAAAAGGATGTTAATGTACAAACATTGTTTATATAAAAACAAGTGTGACACTTCATGGCTGCCATTGTTTCATACCTAGGTACCTAGGTACTAGGTTATCGGCAGAAAGTCCCATTTTCAGGAGAGGCCCAGGCAGAAAACCTCTGTTATTAAAAATCATTATACACTGCATAGATAAAACAAACAACTACATATAGGTGGATTTATAGACAAACTAAATTACAGTGAAAAATAAAACATCTAATATATTATTAACAGTATTTTCAAATATACACAACTTACAGTGAATTAGGCCTTATAAATTTAACTTGTATATATATATATTTTTTCTAACAGTAGGTAGAAGGAAATTGGAAGTCAGTGAAAATATGTAAACAAAGAGATGGGGATTCTGAGATGAGGCAGGAAATAATAGTTGAGCTTTAGGAAGTTTAAAGTTGGGAAGGTTAGGAAGGTGAAAGACAATCTGAGAGCAGTAGGAAAGTTCCCTGGCTTACGCCACCCAAGAAATTTAATTTCCTGTGGCCCTGCCGAGCAGAGCCACAGAAGTGATCCCCAGGGTGTATTTCCTATTTCCCATTCACTCATCAAGATGTTTCTTGAAGAGTGCTAATGAGGAACTTTGCTTGACATAGATGGGTAGCTTGTTTCGGAGTATAGGAAGTCTCTGGGGCAGGAATCTATCCCTCCAGCATGTCCTGTTTATTGTGGTGACAAGGATTAGGTCCCTAGAGTGTGTAGCTTGGATGGATTGGGATTTCTTTAGGTGTAGAATGTTCAACAGCTCCGGGTTTAACATAGCTTTATATCTTAGGCAGATATCTCCTCGGAGTAGGTGATATGCTACAGAGCAAAGCTGGAGTGTTTTATGACGGTCAGTGTAGAGCATCTTTTTGAGGCCAGTAACCCTCTTTGTGAGGTACTTCTGTGGCCTTTCCAGCTGCTGCAGACGTCTTGTGAGGTACATTCCAAAAGGGGCATTGTACTCTATAATGGGTCTAAGGAGTGCCGTGTAGAGGGGAACAATCACCTCTTTTTCCTGAATGAGAACCCTTTTATGATGAGGTGTGCCACATTTTAGGATTTCCTGACTACTGTGGCAATGTGATTATCAAAGGAGAGACTACTTTCCACCTGGGTCCCAAGGTGTCTTATCACACATTCGGTGTTAAGTAGACTGCTGTTTATGTGGTAGTTCATGGGTACAGAGTTTTTACCAAAGGGGATGACAATGCACTTTTTGGTATTGAGCTTGAGGCCATGCCTCTGACACCATGCATCATCTCAGTGAGGCCCTTCTGTAGGATGTCCACATCATTTGGGGACTGGACTATGGTTCCTAGTTTGCAGTCATCTGTGAACTTCATTAGCCAGAGGCCTTCTGTGTTTGGTATCTACTTCTCTGAAGTACAGGCTAACAGGAGAGTTCCCAGGAATGAATCCTGTGGTACTCCTGCTGTCACTTTTTTTGAAGATAGAATTGGAATCTGGTACATTCACAGTGTGGGTTCTGTCAATAAGCCAGTTGGCAATCCATCTTCTGACTTAGGATTTATACCTAGTTTAGTGAGTTTAGCTATAATTCCAGAATGGGGGATGGTGTAGAAAGCCTTGGCGAGGTCAAGATAGGCTGTGTGAATCACCTTACCCTCATCTATGGCTTTGGTGACTGCCTCAAAGATGTCGATCAGGTTCAGAAGGCATGATCTGCCTTTCACAAACCCAAACTGGGTGGAGTCCAGAGTTTGGAGGTTACCAATGTCTTTGAGTTCCATGATGATACGTTCCATGGCCTTGCAGACCAAGCTTGTCAGGCTAACAGGACGATAGTTCCCAGGATCAGTGGTGGCTCCCCCTTTGTGGAGTGGGATAACCGTTGCTGTGCACCATTCAGTGGGCACAAAGCCTGATGTGAGACTATGACTGAACATGATGCTTAGGTGGGGAGCCAGTTTTTTCTGAAGTTCGTGTAAAACGCAGCTTGGGATATTGTCAGGTCCCATGGATGCTGTGTTTTTGGTTTAGATGGTGCAGCTTTTACTTGCAGAGATGTGATTCCAGGGACTCTACATTCTTCCTGTGTAGATATGAGCCCTTTAGGGGGGTGAAAGGGAGGGTAAAGTTAGCACTGAACCTATCTGCCAGTATTTTGGCAATATCAGTTGGTTCTGTAATTTTTGTGCCGTTGTGCTGTAACTCAGAGCAGATCTGGGTGTTGCCATTGAGATTCTTGACATAGCTATAGAATGCTTTGTGGTTGCCCTTAGAATCAGTGGTGATTTTTTTTCGTAGCTCACTTTGGAGGATCTTATAAGGAATCTCAGCTTCTTACTGAGGCTGCCCAGTGAGCTCCTCCACTCATGGGATTTTACTCTCTTTTGCAATAGTTTCTTCTGTTGTAGAGTTTGTTTATGGCAGGTGACCACCAAATTGGCTTCCTTTTTTTGGAGGATAGTGCATTGGTTCTGTTTGGGATAGCATGATCCAGAGTGCATTTGTGTAGGATTCAGCAGTCATAACTGTATTATCCATCTGCATGTGTGTCATGAAGTTCGCCACTTCTGTCTTAAGAAGCATGAAGTTGGCTTTGGAGAATTTTTTTACAGTGGTTTCCTTAGTGGTGGGTGGGGGAGGGATGCGCATATCTTGGGTGATTAGCTTATGGTTGGATCTGGCCAACGAGGCGCTTGACTTCAGGTGTGGAACACCGATCACTCATGGTGGTAATGACTTGGTCTAGGATATTGTTGCCTCTGCTTGGGGTGTGGACAAGTTGAATCCAGGGCATTGTAATTTATGAATTCCAGAAAGCGTTGAGCGAAGGAGTTGGTACATGAGTAGTTTTCCCAATTAATGGTGGGGTGGTTGAAATTGCCCATTATTAGGGTGTCTGGTTGAACCCTAATATTTTCCAGTATATCAAGAAAAGAGGAGTGGGTGTCCTGGAGCATGGTGGGGGATCTGTAGCAAGCTACAATTTGGATTTCAGTTTTGCCCAGAGTTAGTTGCACTTGGATAACCTTGGATGCATTATGCTGCACAACTAGCTTGGAGGTGTGGCTATCCTTAATGAATATGGACACACATCCGCCTTTGGTTTTCTGGTCCAGGTTAGATGGCCGAAAAGTGCGGTATGAGTTATAGCCTAGTAATGCAGGGATGCTCTCTAGAGCCTTGAACCAGGTCACTGCACATCTATCGATGTTCTCCATTTTAAGGAGTGCCTCAAGTGCACTTTGAGATTTAGACTTCTAGCATTGAGTAGCATTACCTTCAAATTTTACTTGCCTGTTCCTGTTACAGTGGTGAATTTTTTAATTTGAACCATGTCTAAAAAAGGCACTATAGGGGGGGCAAGTATCCGGAATCCCAGGGGCGACAGGTGCAGACCATCTCTGCAAAGCATTGTGGTCTGTCGGCCATGTCGTCCCAGCGAGACAGATACTGGATCCCCTAAGAATTACATCAGAAGCTTAGCCAATTGTTGAAGTTAATCATTTTGTCCTTGTACTGCGGTATCATTCTGGGTGATGGCAGGATGAGACTCAGGGCTATGGTCATAGCTGCCTGGGCTACAAGATCAGAGAGCTCTTCCATGTCTCTTTTCATGTAGTCCAGGGAGGTACATCTTAGGTCATTCACACCATGTACTATGACAGAGTCATATTTGTACTTGTTGTGGAGTGACCTCAGTGCATGGGTTATGTGGCGGATCCTGGCACCTGACAGGCAGCTGACAGTAACCTCCTCCTTGTTTAACCTGGTGAGTGGGACATCAGTGTGCTTGACTATAGCGTCACCTATGACTAGTGTGTTGGGTACATTGTTTTGCCTTATGGGCTGTGGTTTATTGGCACACTGAGTCTGTGGGCTATGTGTCATTTGGGTTGTGTTGGGGAGGGTGGAGGTTGCTTGTGTTTCTGCTTTGGAGGTCTCTGTTGCTTGAGCAGATTATTACTGAGAGCCTCCGCGAATGTTTTTGTGTTTCTATGTGTGGATTTTGGTGAAGTAGGTTTAGTGGGATTATGTGATAAGTGTGGTGTGATGCAAGTTTTTACCTTCTCCTCTTGACTGTCACGTTCAGTCTTGGTTGGAGAGAGCTTTACCTCCAGTTTGGCTAAATAAGTGCATCTTTCACAGGTTGTGGTGTTGAGTGGTAGGAGGAGAGGGTTGTCTGTGTACATGATGCAATTGCTACATGGCCCCAAGATGCCCAGATTCATCAGACAGACAGGAGAGAACACTGGGAGCTGACCCTTGGACATGCCTGAATAAAAAACTACTTTCCTCTAGACAAGTGAGGAAAGTGAGCATAAGAGCTGTTTTTCTCTAAGCAAGTGAGGAAAGTAAGTACAAAAACTGTTTTCCTCTAGTTAAAGAGGAAGGCTGAGTGCTGTAGTAATTTGTAGCTTATTTAGTGCTAACAACAAGTTCTGAACAAGTGCTGAGCGTGAATAAGTAAATTCAAGTGCTAAAACTAAGAATATGTACTTGGATCTTGTGGTAGATAGGCTACCTAGTGTTTACCACTCCCACGGATAAGCTATAAGGCTTCCCTCCAACACAGAAAGGCTTTGGGGGCTCAGAAGCTTACAAACAGTCCTGGTTACAGCAAATCAGTATCTGGACTAGACTAGTTACAGGAAAGTTGGGAAACAAGTGCAAATGCGGGCTTTTAAACCAGAAAGTTGAAAGAGATGGAAAAACTGCCAAACAGCCAATAAACTACAATTTCTGGGCCAGAAACCACTCTTGGCATAGATAGGCTACCTAGTGTTTACCACTTCCACTCATAAGCTATAAGGCTTCCCTCCAACACAGAAAGGCTTGGGGGGGATCAGAAGCTTACATACAGCAAATCTGTATCTGGCCTAGACTAGTTACAGAAAAGGCAAGAAACAAGCTTAGAATTATTCTTTTTTTTTTTTTGGAAAGTGGAAAGAGAGAAAGGAGAAACAGAAGATAATTCAAAATGTAGGACCTAAGTGGCTTGCACTTCAAAAATGTTATCTCTGTATTAGATAGAATGAGCTAGTGACACTAGACTGGAAGAGACCTGGGATAGAGCTGAACAAATGGGACTGGTAGGAGTGTCTGAAGTAAAAATATGATCTCACTGTACTTGGTTGAGTGAGCAAATGAGATAGACCCAGAAGGAGTGTTCAAACACAAATTTACAGGAGGGGTGGGCAATTCCAAGGACACCAAGATTAATACCAAAACAAAAACAGGGAGGAAGGGCATGAAACTTACTGCAGAGAGAGAGAGAGACCTCAGTATTCTATGAAATGATTAAATAGAAAAATAAATGACTGAAAAAATCAAGTGGACTAATTTTTTTTTACACTCACTAAATGTGACTTTGTGATTTAGTGAGGTGGGGCAAAAATTAAAGAAAATGTAATACAATTACGTGTGTGTGTGTGTGTGTGTGTGTGTGTGCGTGTGTGTGCGTGTGTGTGTGTGTGTGTGTGCGCGTGTGTGTGCGTGCGTGTGTGCAATCTCACTGTATGTGAGAGGGAGAGGAAAAAGTGTAAAAAAAATTAGTCCACTTGATTTTTTCAGTCATTTATTTTTTTATTTAATCATTTCATAGAATACTGAGGTCTCTCTCTCTCTCTCTCTCTCTCTCTCTCTCTGCCTAAGCAGCAGAGACCGCCAAAGCAGACACCCAAGCAACCGTTACCCCAAAACAAAACACATGCAACACATAGCTCACAAAGCCAGTGTGCCGAACAGTCACAGCCCTTAAGGCTAAACAACACACCTGATACACTTGTAATAGGTGGTTCTATCGTCAGGCACACTGACGTCCCGCTCACCAGGCTGAACAAGGAGAAGGTCACGGTGAGCTGCCTGTCGGGCGCTAGGATCCGCCACATAACACAAGCACTCAGGTCACTCAAAGGCAAGTACAAATATGACTCAGTCATTGTCCATGCTGGTGTGAATGACCTGAGACGTACCTCCCTGGAGTACATGAAAAGAGACATAGAGGAGCTCTCTGAGCATGCAGCCCAGGCCGGTATGACCCTGACCTTGAGTAGCATCTTACCCTCACCAAGAAAGATGCCACAATATGAAGACAAGATGATCAATTTCAACAATTGGCTTAAGTGTTGGTGTCATTCAAAGGAGATCCAATGCCTGTCAGCCTGGGATGACATGCTCGACAAGCCACGATGCTTCGCTAGGGACGGCTTGCACCTGTCACCCCTGGGCTTTTGGATATTGGCAAAGGCTCTTGCTACCCCCATAGTGCCTTTTTTAGGCAAGGCTCAAAAGACAAACCCACCTCCATAGGTATCACAAGGGATGAGAAACTAAGAGTAATGCTACTCAACGCCAGAAGTCTAAACCTCAAGATGCACGCACTCGAAACTCTCCTTAGCATGGAGAACATCGATATCTGTGCAGTAACAGAAACCTGGTTCAAGGCTCCCAAGAGCACCCTAGCACTACCAGGTTATTCCTCATAACATGCTTTTCGGCCCCAAAACTTGGACCGAACCACAAAAGGAGGGGGAGTATCAATATTCGTCAAAGATACCCCACCTCCAGGTTGGTGGCACAGCACGAAGCATCAGAGACTATCCATGTGCAACTAACTGTGGGTAAAACTGCCTTCCAGTTTATAGCCTGCTACAGACCACCCTCCCAAACACAGGAACCCCACTCGGCCTTCCTGAGAATACTGGAAAATATGAAGGTCTCTCCAAACACCATTATATTGGGCGACTTCAACTACCCAAACATAGACTGGGAGCATTACTCTAGCTCCAACACCCTAGCCCAAAGGTTCCTAGAATTTATAAACTCAAATGCTATGGAACAACTTGTTACCACTCCCACAAGAGGGGAAAACATACTGGACCTGATCATCACCAACCTGGGGACACTATGCTCCAGACCAGAAGTGTATCCCTCACTGGTAAGATCAGACCATAAACTAATCTCACTGGATATTCACATCCCGACCCCACCCCCTGCCCAGAAAATCACAGTGAAAAACTTCTCTAAAGCAAATTTCACATGCCTCAAAACCGAGGCGAAATCCTTCAAAGCCCCGGGGCCGGTGGAAAATACGGCCCAGACCGCAGAATCCTTTATAAACGCATTCTATGAACACCTTCAGGAATGCATGGATCATGCAATCCCAAATAAAACCAAGACCCAATACTCCAAAGGCAGACGTCCTGTCTGGTGGACCCCAGCCATAAGCAAACTATACAATAGAAGGAGGAAGCTACTACATGATAGAGCAAAATCCCAAAAATGGAAGGCATCACTGATCAGTATTAGCAAAAAACTACGGGCACTCATAAAATCGTCTAAGGCCAGCTTCGAGAGAAAAATTGCACAGGACACTAAGGATAATCACAAGGCTTTCTTTAGTTATGTTAGGAGCCTGGGTGGGAATTCCCAGATATGCTCAGAATTAGTCCAAAATGACAAAAAATACACCGATCCCACAGGCATTGCCGACATCCTAGCTGACAGGATCAGTGCAAACTTCTCCCCCCCCTCCCCACCAAAAGGGCAAATATCTATCCCAACAGAGTGCTGCCCCCTGACATCTCAGATGCTCAGGTAAGAGCCGCCCTCTCCAAAGCAAAAAACACAGCATCAATGGGACCAGATGGTGTCCCAGGCTGCATCCTACATGAAGTCCAAGAAGAGCTAAACCAAAACATAAAACTACTGTTCAGTCTTAGCCTTACTACAGGATGTGTACCCAAAGAGTGGCGTACAGCAACAGTGGTCCCTCTCCACAAAGGTGGTGCCTCAACGGATCCTGGAAACTATCGCCCCATAATCCTGACTAGCTTGGTCTGCAAAGCTATGGAAAGGATCATCATGGACCTCATAAATAAAGATATTGGGGACCTACAGACACTGGATCCTACCCAGTTTGGCTTTGTTAAGGGTAGATCCTGCCTCTTAAACCTGGTCGATTTCTTTGAAACAGTCACCAAGGCCATTGACGAGGGGAAGGTGGTCCACACAGCCTACCTGGACCTCGCAAAAGCCTTCGATACAATACCCCACTTGGGCATTATAGATAAGCTCACCAGCTTAAATATACACCCCTATGTCACTAGATGGGTTGCAAACTGGCTCAAGGACAGAACCCACATGGTTAGAATTGCTGGAGCCATGTCAGACTCCAAACCAGTTACAAGTGGCGTCCCACAAGGTTCAGTCCTGGGACCTCTCTTGTTCGGTATATATTTCTCGGCAGTACAGGCCAACACGGAAGGGCTGTGGCTGACCAAGTTCACAGATGACTGCAAACTGGGCGCCATAATCAACTCTCCAGCCGACACAAGCATCCTCCAAAAGGGCCTCATAGAAACAGACAACTGGTGCCAGAGCCATGGCCTCAAGCTAAACGCCAAAAAGTGTATAGTCATCCCCTTCAGCAAAAACAAAGTGCCCACAAATTACCACATAGGTGGTAATCCATTAAGTACAGAAAAAGTCATTAGGGACCTGGGGACCCAAGTTGATAGCAATCTCTCATTTGACAACCACGTGGCCAAAGTGGTTAGAAAAACATTTTATATAGCCCACCTAATCATGAAGGGATTCACATCTAGATCAGGGGAGGTCATCGTGCCTCTTTACTCATCCCTCATCAGGCCCATAATTGAGTACAATGCCCCTTTTGGGATGTACCTTACCAGACACCTGCAGCAACTGGAAAGACCCCAAAAGTACCTCACCAAGAGGATCAAAGGGCTCAAACAAATGCCATATGCTGCCCGGTTAAAAAAACTCCAGCTCTACTCAGTGGCATACCGCCTGCTCAGAGGCGATCTGTGCCTGACGTATAAAGCCATGTCCAACCAGGAATTAATGGACATGCTGCACCTCAGAAAATCCAAATCCCATCGAGCTATGCACTCGAGAGACTTGAACCTCAGCACTGAAAAAAATAGGACATGCTGGAGGGACAGATTCATAACCCAGAGGCTCCCTTCACTCTGGAATAAAATCCCAGTCCAGGTTAGGCAGAGTCCCACATTGACTCTCTTTAAGAGGAATCTTGATGAGTGGATGGGAGATCGTAGGTTTACCCCGGCTATCACTTCTGTGTCACTGTTAGACAGAGGCACAGTATACTAACCTCAAAAAAAGGCATTGCAAAATTAATTTAAAATGGGTGGCGAAAGACAAACACACTCTGGCTAGGCTTATAAATGCCCTAGGGCAGATAGCCTAGTATGAACCTATTAACCTATATCTCCTAAATTTCTTGCATGGCAAAAGGCTTTCCATCAACGCTCATTGTCTAAACAATAAGAATTATGAAACACTAATCTGCCCTTATTCACTGTGATCCCCACTGATTTATCAAAAAAAAAAAAAATAAAAAAAAAAAAACATTGTATGAGGAAACAGGTCAAAAATAAGATGAAATATCAGGGGACCTTCAGCAAACTAAAGGTCAGGTGAGAGCCACTGATGAAATGCAATGCCTTGCACTCTAGGGAGTTTGCGTGTGCATGTGTCATTAACTCCATGATTCTGAAAAGGTTAATTTTCTACTGGCTGTAGACCTTTCTGATTCTTATGTATCCAAAAAATGTGTAGTGGAACCTGGATTAAATCCAAAGTAAGTTATGTAACAAGAAGTTATCCAGAGGCTGAGGAATACAAAACACTTTATTAAAACAAAAAATGGTAAGAGCTTTCGCGGTCATCCGCTTCTTCAGACCATACTACAAACAAAAGGATACAACCCTTAAATACAGCACTTAAACCAATCGCAGATAAAACTAATTCGATAATTAATGTAGTAAGCTTCTCTTCTTCAGTGCTGGTTTTAAAGAAACAGCACTGTTTAAACCAGGGGGCATGTTAGCTTTGAAGTCAATAATCCATCTTAGTTCTGCATATTCAGTGTTGCTTGTCAGATCACCCTCCCTTGCACTTGCATAAACAATTTGTAAAACCAAAAACTTAAAACAGTGTGAATCACCTGCTTCTTGTACATATTTAGCTAATGCATTAGTACATTTTAAATTAGGAATGTAATTTAAATATTCCCTCACCCTTCCTTTTAAGGTTTTGTTACTCTTTCCAATATAGAAACAGTCACAGGAGCAGCATTTTGCCAGGTACACAATATTCTTAGTCAGACAATCAGCATAAAAAGAAAATTCCAGTTTACACAGTGTTCTGGGGTGCATTATAACACTTTAAGACCATACATATTTGCAAATTCTACAGGATCTACATGCAAATGTGTCCTAACATTCTGAAACAGGAAAAGGGACCTGTGTTTGTTTATAACATATTCTGTGTTTTAGGGACTTGCTATTCTTGAAAGTGAAGTGGGGTTGTGTGCCCACTGCCTTACACACCTCTGTAAGTCAGTAGGATGGGCCAGTTTCTTTTCACAATGTCGCATATCCTACATATATCACTAGAGTAGGTGAGGGTGACCCTGCTAATATTTTCCAATCGATTTTCTTGACCTTTAGTTAACTGTTCTCGCCTTTCTGAAAAATAAGGTCATGTGTTAACACAGTCACTACTCTTAGCATATGTTATAGCCCTCTCTATATAACCTATCCTATAGCCTCTGTCCAACAAATTAACCCGAAGCTTATCTAGTGCTTCCTCTAGGTCCTTATTCTCTGTATGTAACCTCATACATCTCTCTACTTGATTCTTAATTAAATTGCGCTGCACATGCCTTGGATGCATACTAGTATTATGTAGTAGATTGTTTTTCTGCATGGCTTCCTGTATGCACTAGTGGATAAATGCCCAAGTTTACTCTTACTAATGGTAGTATCTAAATAATCTATGCTAGTGTATGAATAATGCATAGTGAATCTAAGAAAGGATGTCGTACTTTCTAAGTAGTTCTTAAACTCAGAAAGCAGCTCACTCAGACCGTGCTACAAAAAAAAAAAAAAAAAAAAAAAAAAAAAAGAGGTCATCTACAAAACGTTTGTAGAACTTAACATAAGATTTGAAATGGTCATTAACAAGCACTGATTGTTTCTCCCAGTGTACCAACACTATATTGGCATAAGTGTTGGCACACTCTATCCCCATTGCAACTCCTAACTTTTCTAGGAAGTAATCTGTCTCAAACATGAATACATTGTTCTCCAGAACCAATTCAAGTAGAGTACATAACATCTGTATCTTAGAATTAGGGACTGTTCCTTCCAGGACTAAGAATGACCTGACTATCTACCCCTTCATCGCTAGGGATAACGGTAAATAGTGAGTTAACATCCATGGTCACAAATAAGACTTTATGTACATTATGATAACTAGTCGACCAAATATACAGATCCTGAAGAAAGTGCTGGGTATCTCTTAATACTGTATCAGTTTTCTCTATGAAGGGGCGAAGCTGTTTTGCAATATAAATAGAAATCGGCTCGGTCAGGCATACCCTACTCAACACAATTGGCCACAGGGGTGGGTCATTTACATCTTTGTGTACTTTGGGTAAACAATAAATGGTAGGTATCGTAGGATGTTCAACACTGAAATAGGTATACAACTCATAGTTGATCTGATGTGTCATAAGAAGGTCAGATAAAAGGAAAGTCAGCCTCTTCTTAACACCCATAACTTGAAATTTCAGCAGTTTTGCATAGATCTGTATGTCATCTAACATTCTTCTCATCTTATCAAAGTATTGTGATTTATCCAGGATCACCACCCCTCTTCCTTTATCTGCAGGTCGAACTTTATATTTTACATGCAAAATAGTTCCTCCAACAGCAATTACATAAGCATCTGCAACTTTGAAACATGAGATAGAGGAACTATTTTAAATCAAAAATATAAAAACTGTATATACTAGTAAAATTCCTTTACAGGGTGAATTTTACAGGGGAAATAATGGATGTTCTAGGAGTGAAGAAGCTTGACACCCACCCTGTCAGGTATTAATGCTTGATTAATTCAGTTTATGCATATGTCATCAACCTTCGTTGACTAGCTTCTAATCCTGATTCACCATTGATGACTTCTGTACCATTTCAATTCATATTATTTCCACTGACAACAAAAAAGATAAGCCTAAAAGGGAACAATAAAGATGGGCAGCCATGGTTTGGAATTAAGGTCCCAATTAGATTTTTCTTAAGTCTGTCTTAGCATTCATGTTGTTTGTGTCAGCTTTTATGATATCCCTATCCTCCAACTTACCTCTCTATCACCAACTTAACATTTCTTTTCAGTATTCTTATTACAGTACCTTACGTTTCTGCAATGCTATTTGCACTTGCACTGTAGTGTACATATATGCAGCTATGTCTTCTTTCTATACATCTCTCCTTGCTTTGTGTTGTGTTTCTTAATTATGCACCGATACTCTGTCCTACTGGTCTTTTTAAATTATTTTATGCATCTACATTGTTGCTCTATAAGTATGGTGAAAACATTTGTTTGTTTGTTTGTTTATTTATGTAGTTATTGTATTTTGCACACAATGTTCCAAATCCTAGGAAATGCTCTCCAGGAAGCAAGCTAAAAACCACCATAGTAGCTGCAGTACTGGCAATGAATTTGGAAGCTATGGCTATGTTCTTTGGCATGCATACACATTTGTTTTCTATAACACCCTTATTTATTTCCTTTTGTTTACTGGGAAAGTTTGACTGGGCAGAAAGTCCCATTTTCAGGAGAGGCCCAGGCAGAAAACCTCTGTTATTAAAAATCATTATACATTGCATAGATAAAACAAACAACTACATATAGGTGGATTTATAGACAAACTAAATTACAGTGAAAAAAAAACATCTAATATATTATTAACAGTATTTTCAAATATACACAACTTACAGTGAATTAGGCCTTATAAATTTAACTTGTATATATATATATTTTTTCTAACAGTAGGTAGAAGGAAATTGGAAGTCAGTGAAAATATGTAAACAAAGAGATGGGGATTCTGAGATGAGGCAGGAAATAATAGATGAGCTTTAGGAAGTTTAAAGTTGGGAAAGTTAGGAAGGTGAAAGACAATTTGAGAGCAGTAGGAATGTTTAGGATGTTAGGAGGGAGAAAGAGAAATATGAGTGCAGTAGGAATGTTTGGAAAGTTAGGAGGGAGAAAGAGAAATGTGTGTGTAGTGAGAAAGTTTAGTCAGGATGGGAGTAGTGTGTCACCTGCTGAACTGTGGGACTTTGAGGTGGTTAAGAGGCTTTTGATGCACAATCAAACATTTCTAGCTGGAGACTAGTGTTTATGGATGCTTTGTAGCCAGGGACAGGTGTTTGGCTTGCAAATTATTTCATGGGCATAAGAAGCTGGGAGTAGGTAAGTAGGTTAGGTAGTTCTAGCCATTTTAAATTCTGTAGTGTTGTGCAGTGATGGGTGCAGTAAGGCAAGCTGGATGCAAATTTGGCTATTTTGTTGTAAAAAGATTCAAGTTTATTTAGTAATACAGTTTGTAGATTATGCAGTGTGTGAAATATGTAAAAATAAGATGGGAGAAGGTAAGAAGCTGCTAATGTTTTTTTGAAGTACTGGCTTCATTCC
Organism: Protopterus annectens; assembly: GCF_019279795.1. Lineage (NCBI taxonomy): Eukaryota > Metazoa > Chordata > Ceratodontiformes > Protopteridae > Protopterus > Protopterus annectens. The sequence continues at coordinate 629,488,521 of NC_056748.1, read as the reverse complement.
AGCAGAGTGGAGAACCACCATTGTCATCCCCTTGCAAAAAGGTGGTGCCACTGCTGACCCTGGAAACTATCGCCCCATTAGCTTGACAAGTCTGTTCTGTAAAGCCATGGAGCATATTATTATGGATCTCATAAACATGGACATAGCCAGTCTCCAAGCACTTGACTCCACCCAGTTCAGATTTGTCAAGGGCAGATCTTGCCTGTTGACCCTGGTTGACTTCTTTGAGACTGCCACCAAGGCCCTGGATAAGGAAAAGTCAGTACATACAGCTTACCTTGACTTGGCCAAAGCCTTTGACACAATCACCCACTCGGGCATCATCGAAAAACAAGCACAACTTGGTGTAAATCCCTACCTCATCAGGTGGGTGGCCAACTGGCTCATCAACAGAACCCTCAAAGTCAAGATAGGTACCTGTACCTCCGATAGCAGACCTGTCATTAGTGGAGTTCCCCGGGGATCTGTCCTGGGACCCCTACTGTTTAGCATCTATTTTTCAGAGGTACAGGCAAAGACAAAGGCCTGTGGCTGACCAGGTTTGCCGATGAATAAGTTGGGTGCTGTCACTGACTCCCCAAACAATGTTAACATACTGCGAGAGGGTCTCACCGCAACTAATGACTGGCGACAAAGTCATGGCCTCAAGCTAAATGCAAAAAATGTATCATCATACCATTTGGAAAAAACACAACCCCACATCAACAGTAATTCCCTAAGTACACAACCTGTGGTGAGAGACCTGAGCACTCAGGCTGATAACAGCCTTACATTCAGCCATCATTAGCAACAGTGGTCAGAAAAGTCTTTTACTTGGTTTATCTCATAAGTAAAGGGATTACATCCAGAAGGTAAGGAGGTTACTACCTCTCTATACTCCTCCCTCATTAGACCAATAATTGAGTATAATGCCCCGTTTGGAATGTACCTCTCCAAACATTTGCACTGATTGGAAAGGCCACTGAAATACCTCACAAAGAGAATCCATGGCCTCCAACCCCTGTCCTATGCAGACAGGCTCAAATCACCATCACTCTACTTGGTATCATACAGATTGCTCACGGGTGATCTGTGTCTTGCCTAGAAGGCAATCTTGGACCCTGTTCTACTAGGGATACTCCATATCCACAAGTCTAACTCCTCATGCACTACCTGCTCAAAAGTCCTGAACCTGATATGTGACATTAACAAAACCTGCTGGAGAGACAAGTTTGTCTCCCAGAGGCTGCCCCATCTCTGGAATAGACTTCCCATACATGTCAAACAGAGCACCTCACTGACCCTCTTCAAGTGCAACCTTGATGAGTGGATGGGAAACCACACATTTGCCCAGGGATTCCACCTGTTTCTCTCACTGACAGGGCCAACAGGTGCTGACTGAGGTTTCTTTTTGGGGATAAACTCTTGGCTAGGCTTGTAAGTAGCCCCAGGGCCATTAGCCTAGTAACCTCCTATGATCCTATGAAGGAGTCCTTGAGGAATTGTTTGTTCCCATACAGAAAATCCAGTTTTTGGTAAGGGTTTTTTTTTGATGGAGTGGGTGATGCTCAAGTCAAAGTTTAGATTTTTGTCTACTAAGATGCCTAGTAGTGTTGTATTGCATATGGTTTCTAGTTTGATATTGTTTGCCGATATGATGTTGATACAACTTATTTGTAGTTAGAGATTTTCGTGTAAAGAGCGTTAGTTTTTTTTATTTGGCATTTAGTAGTAGTTGGAGGTCTCTAAGCCATGACTTGATAGAGGAGAAAGATTCTTGTATCATTTCCTGAAGCAGATGGAGGCTTAGGACAGAGCAAATGAGTGCTGCATCATCAGCTCACTGGATAATGGAGGCAAGTTTGCTGGCCTTGTAAAGGTTGTTGGTGAGAATGATGAAATGTAGTGGGCCAAGAACTGATCCTTGGGGCACACCTACAGTGACACATTGGAAAGGAGAGAAGTCCTGTTTCCATATTATGTCCTGTAGTGTAGTCTGTTAGTGAGATACCTGTGGTACCAGGAGGAGGAGGAGGATTGGGATAGTGATAGTGAAAATAGTTAATTTATTAGAGGATTGTAGAATATTGTGTAAAATGCATCTGATATGTCCAAAAAGAGAGAGAACACCTGGTTATCATCATTTCTGTTAAGAGTTTATTGTTTTGATGAACTAAGTAGGGTGGTGATTGTACTATGGTGTGGGCAAAAACTGTTGCTGAGAAGATAGGCTAGGAGATGGGAGTATATACATTTTTCTAATATTTTGGATAGAGGAGGTAAGATAGCTATGGTGCAGTAGTTGGGAGAGGCCAGTGGCTGTCCCACCCTTATGTAGAGATATAGTGTGAGATTTTTTACAAACAGATGAAAGTTTTCTGTAATGGATCTATTTATTAAAATGAAGACTGGATATGCAAGGGCCTCAGCTGCAATTTTGAGGTACTCTGGTAATAGACTGTCAGCAGCAGGGGCTGAGAGTTTTTAGTTTTTGTGCGTGCTTTTAGATAGTGGATGTTGGTACTGGACGAAGAGGAAAAAAGAGTGGTCATGAGTATGGGTGTTAGGGATAGTAAGGCTAGTGGGTGGTTTAGTTTCATGTAATGAAAGGAAAGATTAAATAGATGGATTGTTAAATTGAGTGGCTATGGCATCAGTATTATTATCTGTGGCTGATGATGGGGTGGTAGACTGTCCAGAGTATAGCAGGCTTTTAACTGTTGTCCAGAATTGCTTGGGATACTGCTGATGTTTGTCTTGGAGTTTGTGGAAGGAGTTGTTTTTTTTTCTAATAAGATTTTACCTTAGTGTTATTTCTAAGCTGGCTGACATTTTGCCAATTTTGTTGAGCTTTGTTTTTGTTCTATATTTTCCATACCTTGTCTCTGTTGAACAGAGACCACCTGGTTTCTGTTGTGAGCCAGGCTCTGGGGATATTTTTTTCTTTTTATTCTAATAGGAGATAGTTCATAGATTGTACAATATTGAAATGGTCAATGACATGACATCATCAAGGGGTAAGGAGTTTTAGGGAATTCCAGTTATATTTCCTGAAGTAACTAGAGAAGGTGTATTTGTTGAAAGATCTAAGCTGATGCACAACTTGCTTAAAGACTGTGTGTCCAGAGGCTTGTGTAGTTTGACTGACAGTGAATGTGAGGAGATGATCACTGATGGTGTCAGCTAGACAGACTGATTAACTATGATAAAAGGATAACAGAGGTTATCTAGTTGCATTCACATACTGCTTAATGGTCATGAAATGCAGCCACTTTGCTGAGTGTGTAAGATCAGATGCCTGATTCTGATGAAATGAATGAATCAATGTGTCCAATAGCCACAGTAATGTACTCACTCTTATTGATGTCAGACACGCATACAGTTTTTGTCTCACTGTAACTGCCCTGTGCCATATAGATGTGTTTATACCAAGTACAGCAAATTTAATAGCTTTATATACTTCAGATATTTGATAGTGATAAAAATGAATAAATAAATAGCCAGCATTAATTTATTTCAGTGCCCTGTTGCCAGACATATGCAGCGCAACCCATTACAACCCCCCCAAAAATGTTGCCACTAATTATAACTACTTTAACTATGCACATATAACATCTGATCGTGATAACTTTGTATAAAAGCATAAATGATAAATATAGAAACATGTTTCAGATCTTGCTGACAATATGTCTGTCCAATCAGCTCTGTCTGCCCATTCAGATATCAAGACATTTATTTATTAGTTTTATTAATTGGGTAGGAGGACAAACACACATAGAGCCATTTCAGAAGTGACCAAGGGTAAAAGCAGTTATGAATGTAACAATAAATGCATACAATAGCAGGATGTAGCAAGCATTCTTCAGGACACAGCACATATAAAGATTGGTGAGGTAGGAAGGCATGGATGTTAACAAGTAAGAAAACTCTCATTTATTCAAGTCTCACAATAAATGCAGGGAAGTCATGTAGTTCTTTAGTCATTACATTTCTTTGAGGGCAGTTTATATATACATATATATATATATATATATATATAGATATATATATATAGATATATAGGGAAGTCATGTAGTTCTTTAGTCATTACATTTCTTTGAGGGCAGTTTATATATATATATATATATATATATATATATATATATATATATATATATATATATATATGTGTGTATAAAAACACACATACGATTCCATTCACCCTTAAGAAGAACCAGGGCTATGGTGTTCTTTCCGTACCTTTCCAGTTCAAAACTATAAATCTTGAGAGGTTGTGTGAAAAATTTCTGTGGTCATTAATTGTGCATGCTATTTATCAGAGCCCAACTCTGAATCTTCCCTGTCTGAAACTATAAGCGGATAACATAACTGTGTGCAAGGCTTGGTCTAAAGCCTGTCAGTACTCACTGGGCCTGGGCTTCTTAAATTTCAGCACCTACAAGAGTAAAGCATAAACTGTAGGGGACCACACACACACATCCCTACTCTCCACCTATTTACTGAAAAAGGAAGAAAGAAACTGAGCAAACTGTATTTCTTCACTTAGTGTCAGGTTCCAAACCTTATTACTAATTTCTTCACACAGATCCCTCAGAAGTTTAAAGGTCAAAAGCCGTAGTCTAAACATTAAGCCTTTTTCAAAGCATCTAGTGCTACAGCAGTAATACGATCTTAGCAAATGTTTGAAGTCAAGCAAAAAGATCTCTCATCTTTTTGGGCAAACTGCTTCTAGACTATTCTTCTTAAAACACAATGAATAGTGTCTCTGTTGTGCTATAGCCTGGCATGTTAGCAGAGTCATTCAGTTTAGAAATAATGAAAGGCAACGGGAGTTTTCAGATCTCACACAATTTAATATAAAGATCATGGGGAAATGTGTTCAGAATTTCAGTAAATTTAAGCAGCAGGTACAATATAAAAACATTAGTCCACATGCTAGAATCACCGATGACAAGTTAAAATGGGATTCTGAACTCTAATCCTTTTATGTTCCTGCAGCCACACGGAGGGCACTGTGATCTGCACAGGGAAGCAAACAAGTTACTTCATGGAAACCTGTTGAAGCCATTAGCACGTCAATACTTATTATGTGCAATAAAATAAAAGCTGCAACTGTATTCACTAAAATATTCATAATCACTATACCCCACTGGATTCTGTAGAACAGCAGAACAATTTATGTACATCTATTACAACTTTATTGCCACCTTTACAGCTATGAGCACCAGACCCTTTAACAATTGCATCTAAACATGACAATGCATGTTCTGAAATTCACTTCTGTGCATAAGTCCGGCATAATTTATCACATGTTTTATCAAAAATGCAGATACTGGTAACACCAAAGAAAGTATGTTACCCTTATGTACCAATTTAATATTTAATTACAATAAACATGCTTACAATAGACATTATCAAAGAATTCCAAAGATTCATTTCAGAATATTGAGTTAGTTAGCATGAGTCTGTAATAGTAACTGAAAGTTACATGTTTATATCAAATGAGAAGTGTACAATGGGCAAATGTTTCAGCTTTCATTTTGGTGAAAAAAGGTACTACATAGTCCCCTTTCTAGGTAGACTTACTACTTTTCATTTCATACTTTATGTATTTAGAAATGCACATATGAAGCTGTGAACAGTGATTGTAGAATGCAAGCTAACTGCATACAGAGTAATTATTAAAGGCTTTAGAGAAATCCGTAATATTAGGCATTACATTTGTCCCAACGTTATAATTTTTGTTTGTACTCCCTCCAGCCTCAGCACACCATATGGATGATTTGTTTCTTGTGTTTCCACACCTTGCCATATTAGTCACCTTACTCCTACATCCTTTGAACACACAGTAATTGTCCCAGGAAGTTACAAATGGGGAGTCCTTCTATACAAAGAGGCCAGTCACAAGTGGAGTCCCTCAGGGATCAGTCCTTGGACCGCTTCTTTTTGTCATTTACTTCTCTGAAGTCAAGGCCAATGTCAGTGGTCTCTAGATGACTAAATTTTTAGATGATTGCAAATTAGGAGCAGTCATTGAATCCCACACTGGCACAAATGTTCTCCAGGAGGAGTTGATACAAACAACTAGTGCCAGAGCCATGGATTAAAACTAAATGCCAAGAAATGCATAATAGCATCCTTCGGGAAGTGATCCACTCAGGGTAACTATCATATCAACAATACACACCTTAGAGTTGACATAGTAGTCATGGACTTAGGGGCACACACAGATAGTAATCTAGCCTTTGACCATCGTGTGTCTACAGTGGTGAGGAAATCATTCTATGTTGCGTAACTTATAAACAAGGGAATGGCATCTAAGTCCAGGGAAGTTATTGTTCCTCTATATTCAGCATCCTAAGTAACTCATACCAAATGAAATGAGACAGCTCAAAAGCCCATCTCCTAACATCGAAGACTAGTGCAGTGCATGTAGTAAATCAACAATATTAAATTAGATATTACTAAGTGTCCATTTATAGAACAGTACTTTCCTCAGCAAACTAGTCCATGCTCTTGCTTGCCCAGAATTCAGTACATGTACTTTCAAATCCCTGGTTCCAGCTAAGCACTAGCTTTACTCCAAGTTTCTTTCCCTTACAAGATGCAATGACCTCAGTCAGGTAATACAGGCATGACATTGTGATTACTGCCATCAGGGGGCATCAGAGGAGGGCAGGGAATCCACCAGAGAGCAGCATAGCAGATGATGGTCAGGTGGGGCATGGAACCAAACAGAAAAAAAAATTGGGCAACTGAAAATGAGACCAGAATTATCATACAGAGTCGATTCATGCAATAAGATAATTCTCACTTCACAAGAAGAACACTGGAAAGAAGATCTGCAAATTCAAAAGCTGAAAACTCTAAGTGCAGGCTGCATTTTTCTAAACCTACCACAGGCCTGCTTCTGACTTTTTCTGTGAATGTTACTCTTCTTACTGATGCTTACAAATACTGCCATGTTATCAAGACACAAGTATTTCACAAATTGTATTAAACTGCTACTATAACCGCCAGAAATTCTGGGCCTGGGTAAGGCGGAAAAGACCTGCCATGGCATTAGAAAGTTAACTGGAAGTAAACAGCTGCAGATAAGCAAATGCTCAGCAAATATGTCACTTCTGAAATTATGCCAGAAGAAATGGAACCAGAATGTTTCAGTAACAATAGAAAGTTGGAGGTCATAATCAAAGGATGAATATCTACGAAACACATTCAGGAAATGGATTACTATAGGCTCAGATAAAGTGCTAGAAAGGAAAAACAATACATGTATAGTGAGATTTATAGTCATGGTACAGAGTAAGTAAGGCTGCTAATCTGGAAAATACATCCACCTACACTAAACACAATTCATAAAATATGTCAGGGCTAGATACAAATTTGATTATTGTTCCACCATATCTGCCAAGATTATGCACCTGAGCAAGAGTGCATTAATAACATTGCTATACTAACAAAACTATTCCCTCACACGATGCTGCAACACAACTTAACAGTAAGGTACCCATTAAGACAAAGGAAGGTATGGTGTATCTTCCAGTATGGGCATAAATCTACCCAGAGTACAAAGCAATCTCAATAAATGTACTTCTGTGGTCACTAATTGTGCATGCCATCAATCACAATTTAGTGGAATGATTCCTCCCAGTCAAATCTGCAATGGGATAACATGAATGTGTATGCTACTTCTTCTAAAACACTATACTGCTGAATGCATAAAATACCTTGACATTTCAGCTTATACATTTAGCAGAAGAATCAAGCTTATTCTGCAACAAAAGGCAAATGTGCACACAGACCTAGCCCCATCCTCCTCTCCTGGAAAAGGAATAAAGTAATTGTGCAAAGAGTATTTCTTCACTTCCTGGCAAATTCCATATAACACTATTTAGTGAGTGACACAAATCCATCAAATTGTTAAGGCTCAAAAGCCATGGCTTATATTATTCAACCTCCTTAAGTAGGACTAGTGTTGTTGCAGTAGTCTTCTCTTAAAATATGTTTGAAAGCAATCAGAAAGTTAAATAATGTTATAGAGTGTCAGTGGGAAGTACTTATTTTCTGGTTTCCGACTTTCATGTTAAAATAAAATAATGTTTCTGCTATGCAATAGCCAAGTATGAAAACAGCAATTAATTTCAGAAATTATGAAAGGCAATGGCTGTTTTCAAAACTTAGGCATATTTTTATAAACAGCATGCAGGGTTGTGTTTATAATTTTAGTACAAGGAAGTAGCAAGTGGAATATAAAAGCATAGGTCCACATGATAACATCATTGTTGACAAGGTAAAAGGGACTTTAGCAATTCAAAAGCTTTCTTGTTCCAGGATACTCACAGTGAACATAGGGACCTGCACAGACAGGCAAACAAGTTACTTAATGGAAAATCAGATGTGAGGCCATTTATAAGTCAAAATTTAGTATGTGCAGTAAAATAAATGCTATAACTGTGTTTATTAAAAACATTTCTACTGCAAATCGCATTATACTACTGTTTTCTGTAGCATGGATGAATACACACACACACACACACACACACATATATATATATATATATATATATATATATATATATATATATACACATATCACGGGAAGCAGACTGTCATTAAATCACCACATTGTGTTTAATTAAAATAAACTTTTTGTAATTGACAATATGAAAGAATTCAAAAGAAGCATTTAAGAACAGTAAGTAATTTAGCTTGAGCAGATAAGAGAAACTGGAATAAACTTGCATTCAGCAGAGTCACACCCTAAGTATTTCAGGCCTCGTTGGAAGAAGCCTTTTTTCATCAGCTTTCTCAAATAGGTCATTGTAAACAATGTCAAGCATCATCAAACTAAATCCAACGATTACAGTTCAGCAAAATACTGGCCCTATCAAAGAGCAACTAACTTGAAATAAAATCATTTAGTCTGGTACTTTGAAAACAAGCAGGCTTCACTGATGAGCGGACTAGTGAGGAACAGTAGAGAGGGCTAAGTATTAGAAAGTAAACTGAAACTAAGATCCTACCCTGATGAACCTACTGCACATCCACAAAACAAACAGCACCAGAATTACCGGTTCTAAATACATAAATCTTGCCTGTGATATAAATAAAAAACTGCTGGAGAGACAGGTATGTGCCTGAGAGACTACCCTTTTTCTGGAACACAGGCTACTCATCCATATGAAATAAAGTTCCTTCCTTACCCAGTTCAAATGTAACATGGATAACTGGATATGGATCAGGAAATTCATCACTGGTTTGGTGCATATGTCTCATTTCCCAGGCCTCTGCTTGTAGATGTTTCATCTCTAAAGCTCCTGCTTACACTTATCTAGGGTACAAGACTTTGTCAGAGATTTGGGATGCATGGCTAGGCTTAAAAAAGGCGCTAGTAGTCATTAGCCTAGTACATACCTATTTCTGAAGGTGTATCAAAGAGAAACCGGATGGGACCAACAGCTTTCATAAGCAATACAAACATGGTGGCAGGATCAAATTATGAGAATCTATTAAACATGTTTAAGAAATGGATTGCTGTAAGCTAAGGCAAGGTACCAGAAAGAAAAAAAAAGGAAAGAAAAGAAGGGTGATATTCACAGGTATAACAAATTGCACAAAGGCCAGGCAGCATTCATGAAACATGTCGTTAGGGCTAGATACAAACTCTGCTATAATGCACCAAGTCTGCTGAGGTTATGCAGAAGCTACAAAAATGAGCATACGTCCATAAATAGTATTATTTATGCAATATACAGCACTAATATAGACTCTACTAACAAGTCTATTACCTTACATGATTCCACACAACTATAATTGCCTACCACTTGGCAAGAAGGTACCCAGCAAGGAAAAAGGAAGGCACACATCTTCCAGTATTAGAACAAAGCTACCCAGGGCATAATGCAATCCCAATAAATGTATCTTTTTTGTTTACCATGATAGCACACTAATCACAACTGACCATTTGAAGGTACTACCTTGGTGAAACAACTCAAAAAGAAGAAAATGTGTGTAACAGAAAGGCAGTAAGTTGTGCATTTCTAATACAGAACAGAAAGTAGCAATATACAACAAAAATTGTACAATACAATTAATGTAGTACTTTTATGAGAGACTTGCACATTTTACATGGTAATGTTTCAAAGTGATATCATGGTGAAACTGCTATGGAGAGTTAGGGAAGGGAGGGTGGAGGAGGTGAAGTTAAGAGATAGAGATATTAGTAATTAAGAGAGAGTGAGACTAAAGGTTGAGATGCCCTTATCTGATATGGCATGTTGTGTGGCAAGTACAGACTGATTTGCTGATGTTCAGCTCTGAAGGAACGGAAGTGGGATTGTAGTTCCTTTAGGTAATGGTAACAGAGTCCCATGTTTTAGCAGCTAGGATGGAGGGAGTGGCTGGTGCAGTGTAGCTTAGTATATGGGGATTGTTTGGGAGAAGTGTCTTACGTTGTAGTGTGTGTGTGTGTGTGTGTGTGTGTGTGTGTGTTTAGTCTAAAGTTTGGAATCTAGTGGTGGGAATGAGATAGGTTGGAGAACTTTGAAGATGACAGAACCAGGTTGTAGGTCTACTCTGTGCTACACTGAAAAACATTTGGCTTTTTAGAGATTGAGGCAGTGGTTCTCATGTGATGGTTAGTTAATGATAAAACAACAGATTTTATTTTAATAGTCTGTAGTGCAGCAGAGTTTCATTTTAGAAGCTGTGGCTATTATGGGTAGTCCTTATTAAATTGAGCCAGAAAGACTTATTTATCTATAGTAACCCTGGCTAGTTTGGTTGGATATGGTGTGATTTTCCTGACACAGAAGATAAGTGACGTAATGTCTGACCTTGATTTCTCAGTATAGGTATAGAATGTTAGTGACTGGTTTAGCCAGAAACTAAAGTATTTTAAGGAGGTGGTTGTTTCTACTGGTGTGCAGCAAATGGTAGTGATACTGAGCAACACTGGCAATTTTTTAAGTTTTTTGGTGGTGACAAACAGCAAGCTTTTTATTTTTTTGCAAGGTTAAGTATTAGTTTGAGGTTAATGAACCAGGAACTGAGGGAGTTTAAGTCTTTTGCACTTGTGTTTGAATTGTGAACTGGTTTTGACGGGATCTAAAGATTACCATTTTATCAGCACAGAAGACGAGTTGCAGCACAGGAAGGTCATAAGGTAGTTTATTAATTAGAAGAGAAGGAACAGATAGGATAAAGCTTGGGATATTACCATCAAAAGATATTGAGCTGAGAGAAGGAAGAACCTAATTTAATTTTGAAAAATCAGTTTGGCAAGAAGTGTTGGAACCAGGAGATGGATGTTTTAATAATGACAAATGTTATGAGGATAGAATGAGGACAAAATGGAGGAGGAGCTGGTGGTTGATAAGGGCAAAGGCATTTCTGTGGTCAACAGATATTGGTCCTGTCAAGTTACCCTTGTCTATGGTGTAGAGAATGCAATCAATTAGGCTCCAAAGCACTGTCATTGTATTGTGACCTGTCCAGAATCCATGTGAGCATACATAGTTGTATACATATTGCTCTTTTCACTTTGTGGCTAGGCATACATATTTGTGTGTGTGTGTATGTATATGGGTCCACTTCACATGACAGAAAGCTCAAAATACTGAAATTCATTTGACTGAGTCCACAATCCAGAATGTTCAAATTACTGAAAACTCATAGGTTCATAGGTGTGTACTAGGCTAATGGCCCTGGGTCCTTTACAAGCCTAGCCATAGGATCACCCTGGCCTAGTGCTACCCGACCTTAGTTCCCAGTGCCTCTGTTGAGTAGAGCCACTGGAGTTATCCCCAGGGTGAATTTTCTGTTTCCTATCCACTCATCAAGATTTCATTTGAAGAGGGTCAGCGAGGTGCTCTGCTTGACATATATGGAAAGTCTGTTCAATACCATGGGTAGTCTCTGGATTATGAATCTGTCCCTTCAGCATGTTCTGTTAATTGTGGTAATGAGGTTGAGGTTTCTGGAGCGTGTGGTTTGGAGGGATTGGGATTTCTTTAGATGTAGCATTTCTAACAGAGCTGAGTCAGACTTTGTAAGTCAAGCAGAGATCACCTCTAAGTAGGTAATATGAGACAGAGAATAGTTGGAGTTTTTTGAGTCTGTCCATATAGGACAAGTGTTTAAGGCCTAGGATCCTCTTTGTGAGGTACTTTTGTGCCTCTCCAGTTGTTGCATGTTTCTAGTGAGGTACATGTCAAAATAGGCCTTGTACTCAATGATTGGCCTAATGAGGGAAGAGTAGAGGGAGACAATGACCTTTTTCTTCCTGGATGTAAAACCCTTAGTAATGATATGTGCCACATAGAAGGACTTTCTGACCACAGTGGCAATGTGGTGATCAAAAGAGAGTTTGATGTCAACCTGTATTCCCAGATCTCTTATAAAGCCTTCTGTGTTCAGTTAACTACCATCAATATGGTAATTCATGGGAACTGGGTTTTTCCCAAAGGGGATGAAGACATTTTTTTTGGCATAGAGCTTAAGGCCATGGTTCTGACATCAGTCTTTGGTCTCAGTGAGGTCATTCTGTAGGATGTCAACATTACTTGGGGAGTTTATAATAGCTCCCAACTTGCAATCATCTGTGAACTTTTGTCAGCCTATGTTGGCCTGGACTTCAGAGAAGTAGATACCATATAGGAGAGGAGACATGACCTATAGCAGGCTATGACCTGAATCGCTGTCTAACCCAATGTTAGCTGCACCTGAAGTATCTCTGATGCATTATGTTGGGCAAACAGTCTGGAGGTGTGAGCATCCTTTATGAATATGGAACCACCACCAAAAGGTATGGAATTTGTTATAGCCTGGTTGTGCAGGGGTGCTTTCTGCTGCCTTGAACTAGGTTTCTGTTACAGCACAAAAGTCAATGTTCTCAATTGTAAAGAGTGCTTCCAGTAAGTGCATTTTGAGATTTAGACTTCTAGCATTGAGCAGCATGACCCTCAGATTGCATTTGTTTGTAGCTGTTATGGTGGTAATTTAGTCTTTGGAACACCACCTATAAAAGGCACTATAGGGGTGGCAAGAGCCTTCACCAGTATCTGGAAGCCCAGGGGTGACAAAGCATCGATGTCTGTTAATCATGTTATCCCAGGTAGATGGATACTGGATCCCCTTAGAATGACAAAAGAAACTTAGCCAAATGTTGAATCTAATCATTTTCTGCTTGTACTGTGGTATCATTCTGGGTGATGGTAGGATGCTGCTCAGGGCCAGGGTCATACCCACCTGGGCTACATAATCCAGAAGCTCCTCCATGTCTCTTTTCATGTAGTCCAGGGAGGTACATCTCAGGTCATTCACACCCACATGTACAATGACAGAGTCATATTTGTACCTGTTGTTGAGGGACTTGAGTGCGTGCGTTATGTGGCAGATCCTAGCACATGACAGGCAGCTGACTGTTACTTTCTCCTCATTCAGCCTAGTGAGTGGGACATCAGTGTGCCTCACTATCGAGTCACCTATGACTAATGTGTTGGGCATGTTGTTTTGCCTTAGGGGCTTTGGTTGAGTGGCACACTGTTTAAGAGAGTTATGTGTCTTGTGATTAGTGTTGTGTTGTGGTGGTCAAGTGCGTTTCTGCCTTGGAGGTCTCTACTGCCTGGGTAGATTTTTATTGAGAGCCTCTGTGAAGGTGGGTCTGTGGTTTGTGTTTTATGTGAAGGCAGTGCTGGTGTGTGTTCTGGAGGGCTATGTGTTCCATGTGGTGTGGTGCAAGTGCGGACCTTCTCCTCTTGACCGACTATTCCAGTCTTGGCTGGAGAGTGTGTGGCTTCCAATTTGGATGTATGAGTGCATCTCTCAGAAGTCTGAGTGTTGGAAGGTAAGAGGAGAGGGTTGCCAGTGTACATGAGGCAGTTGCTACATTGCCTCAGGATGCCCAAGTTCACAGGTTAATAGGAGAAAGCACAGGGAACTGACCATTAGACATGCTTGGAGGGGTGGGCATTGATAAGTACTGAATCTGTTTCCTTGTAGAACGTTTAGTGTTGGTAGCACTTTTGTGTGTTACAATAATTGCTACAAGAAGTCTGGTAAAGTGCTAGACTAATATGCTAGTATACGTGCAGGAGAGGAGAGAACTAGCAGATCTAAGGGAAAAAGTGAAGAGCAGACTCTTGCACCGCTCAGAAGCTTACAAACAGTCCTGGATACAGCAAGTCTGTATCTGGACTATCTGACAATGTTGAATTGAAAAAATATAAAATGGCAGTGTTTATAGCACTATAAGGTAAGTAAAAGGTATATGCCCTTTACCCCACTGTAGTGCAATCCCAGAGTTAGTATATATAGTTTGGGGGGGGGGGTGCAAATGAGATGGAAATGGTTTCTGGTTTGCATAAACAAATAGAGTCTCTCTAAGTGTCAAAATTTTATAAACTGCATAGCCCATTCCTGCTAATCAATGACTATGCAATACAGTATACCCTTTGTTTTGTATATTCATATGGAAACACAGTGACATATATATATATATATATATATATATATATATATATATATATATATATATATATATATATATAATGTTAATAGTGTGCACAGGTTATAAACCCAAGTGTTATTTATAATTACATTGTTAGGGAGCACATGTTCCCAAGCTGTAGTTGCTATATCCTCATTCCCAGTTCCATTTATTTTTATCATGCATCCTGCTTTCCAGTCAGAGAATGGTGTACAGCATGGCAGTCTGTGTATCCCTTTAACAGTATGCATTGTTGCAGTAACAGTTTGCTCTATCAACTTTTGCTGTGTGTCCTTTACACAGTGGTAACAGCATGGAATATGCACTATCTGCTATGGTGTGTACCCTTGCAGTTATCAGCAACCCCACCCACAAATATACAAAATGAAAGTTTGTATGTACACACATGCTTGTCTGTGAATGTTTGTACACATACACATTTGCTCTTAACAGTTACTTCCCCGTGTTTCTCACTGTAATATAAAAGTGATTCCACATTGGCTAATGTTATGTCAAGGAACATAGCAGTCCATCTCCTGACATAATTGAACCATATTTCTAGGCACACAGACTGACATGTTGTGTCACTTTCAATATGTACATTAACATCTTCAGATAGCAGTCCACTCATGGTAGCTCTTAGTGGGCTGTGGGAATGGGGAGCATACCACTTCTGCTCAGTATGCATTAAGCTTCACAAAATAGAACAAAGTTCTGTGTTATTATTTGACTAATCCCGTTTGCGTGTCTTGGACATTTTTATACTAACAGAAGGTATCTACCTCTGTTTTCAGAACAGATTACACTTATGAGACTATATGCCCATAAATTAAAGCATCCAAAAGAAGAAACAGATTTTTTCCACAGCACTAACAGTACTAGTACAGGTATGGAAATCACAGAATGAGTCATAAGAAGAGGGGCACATTCATTAGACAAAATATATTAAATAGCTCCTATTTTATCGCTTGTAAGGAAACTAATGAGAAATATAAAAGCAAGAAATAAATTACCACCGACTCATAACTTATGATAAAAACGGAAAATCTAATATACAAAAAAATGAAGGATGATGAAAAGATTTTGTTCTGCAGTATTAATATCTGCTGCAATGAAACCAGCAACTTACTACAGGGAATATAGCAATGCTTCAAACAATGTATGTGTACCAGATTCAAAACTGCCAGTACATGAAACACATGGAAATTGGACTGGAAAACATAAGGCATGTAGTAAATCAAAGAAACAGAGAAAGGTATGTTACCAACATAAATGAATCAAGTGTATGAGCCAGTGCTTGAGGGGAATTTCTCCCAGATCAAAGTTCTAGAAAGAAACAAAGAAACTTGAAAAGGGCTATATGGACAATTCAGTCAGTGTCAGATACTGCAGCAGAATAATTTAAACATTATATTTTATTTTTAACAATTTCAGAAACAATAAGTCTTAAAGACTTTTTATCTGGTAGTTTTTGGATTAGGAGACTCTGAACCAAATTATATAGTCAAGAATGGAAATATACAGTAAAACTTCAAAAGGAAGATTTTTTGCTGCTTTAATGATTGTGTGTGTGTGTGTGTGTGTGTGTGTGTGTGTGTGTGTGTGTGTGTGTGTGTGTGTGTGTGTGTGTGTATGTATGTGTGTGTATCAGAATTATTTTTCTTTCTTTTGGGATATGGGGTTAGAAAACAGTAAGACGATAACGCATTTTACACCACTGATTCAAGCTAGGCAGTAGTCCTAGTCAATGGAGCCAGCAAAAGAAACAAAAATGAAATACCATTATTACAAAATAATCCGTACAAAATTATTTGAAAATATATTACTAGAACTACAGCAATATTTTCCAGAGACAAAAGAGATGCTCATACTGGCACATCGGTTTTTATTTGTTATGTATTTGAAAGTATACCTGCATAATCCACATGTAGCAACACACTTGTGAGAAAAGATTCTTATTAGTAAAAGTAGTGCAGAAACTGACTATAAAATGATCCCACTCTTATAAGCTTGGCAAATGTAAATCATTCCAATTCACTTCAAATGGTATTAAAATACATGTAAAGGGGTTTAATGCAGACCACACTATCTTGTTATATATGATAATATTTTGGAGGTATATTAGACTGCATTTTTCTTTTTTGTTTCTTTGATAACTGCATATATGTTATAGTTTAGGGACATTCTCAGCTATAACCTGGTCTGTAAGACTAAGAGACTATTATATAAAATCATCCATTTCAAACATATGCAGATGTTCTAAAGTCAGTGATTGGAGGACATCAGATGTCTTCTTTCATATTACAATACTGCAGTACACTGCCACCAGTCATTACAAGGGAATACCACCATCTTATTATATATTTTCTCAGGCCTCTTATGACCATACGTAGCACCCACTCCCCTTTACACACAACCCCCTTAGAACTAGACAAAGTTTGTCGTAGTTTGATTATAGTCCGAAACTGTTCTGTAGCAGTTAAAAATTATTAAATGGCTGCAAAATGCAACAGCAAAGTTAAAGCATTATGCATTATAATACAGACAGTTTGTGTTCAGCAGCATTAGCAAAAAAATACTGTAGTGTTTCATTGCATCTTTGTGTCCTGTGGCAAAGTGTTTAGTATAAACTGATTTTACAGTCACTGTATTGTTCTGCATTGGAGATAACTAAATTATACAAGCTATAGCCTTTAGCTCATACAAATTAGAAGAATACAACAATAATACCAGAGTTCAGAAAAGTAGCATGCTTTATAACTAATTAGGTAACAGAAAGTAATTAGCATTCCAAAACATGCATACTGATTGGAGAAACCAGTACGTTTGCTTGTTGTAAATCCAGCATTAGCAATGGAAATGGTACTTCTACAGTACGGTCACTAGTTTAAATACTGGAAATCTGTATAACAAAAGCACATTTTTTCTTAAACATGGAGATTTAATTTCCGTCTCCACTCCTGTACATGGAAACAACAGTTCATCTGCCTTCCAGTGCTTAACAAAACTGCTCAATTTGAGCAAACAATGGCAAAGTCATAAAAATGGTTTGAAAAAAATCACAAGTCTCAGTTTCTGGAGTATCCCTGTAAATAATTCCATCAACATACTCAGAACGAAGAAATGGCAATGTATGCCATTTATAATGTCAGCACTGACACATGCAGTCAATAAACATTAAACTTACTTTTCTGAACTTTGAGGGATACTAAATATTACAGGTGCTATCTTTCTATGTTGAAACCCTCCTATATAAATACTGTTCACAGCTACTAATTCAAATACTTTTTAACAAAAAAAACAGCAGTTCTAATGTTTGTGAGACAGTAGCTGTGCTGAAAAAATAATCATCATACCTAACAGCTACAGGGAATCATATATTTACAAAAATAAAAAATAAAAAAATTAGTAGACTCTGAGACAGAGTACAGCTGCCTGTACAATCATGCTAAACACATGTGCAGTACAGTGTTTTGAGTACAAAAAACAACGTTTTTGGAAGAACACTAACTGGCTTTTATGCAATGACATTATTTAGAAAAAGTCAACTTTTCTTTCTTAAATAATGTCATTGTGTAATAGCAACAGTCCACCCTTGTGCGTGGGCAATGCAGGATTTACTAAAGGTTGGCTTTGTTTAATCACTCTGACTTCGCTTCACCATCATGATTAAATCACAGCAACCATGGGTAAATCCTGCTTTATGGACACCCAGTTATGGACTACTGCTAAACTGCTAACAACGAGTTTTGCATTTAAGTTATTATGTGTTATTATGTGAGAGAGACAACCCTAGCAGAACCTCATGAAGAAATACATTTTTTGCATACAATGATTCAATAGCAGAATATAAGCAGTCCAAAATTAAATTACATACAGTTACATTATTCGGCTTGGCTTGGGAGTGCCTTCTGTGTTGAGTCTGCATGTCCTCCCCGCAGATGGGTAGCATTCAAAAGACATATGTGCATAAATGGGCATGCCTTCGTTGAGGGTTGGGCATCGAGCTGGCACCTCGGCATTTCGTAAAAATCTACTGCCAATAATTAGCGGATCAGAGTTCCGCTGTGGCGACCCCTTACCGGTAAAAAGCCGAAAGACAAACAACAACAGTTACACTATGCATGGAAGAGTTGTACAACCACCATCTCTTTTACCAAGAATACAAACAAGTTAGAATAAAACCTTATCTAAACTGAATGCTCCTTCACTTGTGTGAAAAGGCAGAAAATAACTTGATATTTTAATTAGATAATATCATTGGTTTCTAATGGATATCAATATTCAGTTAATTCCAAAATTCTGTAACACAAATGTTCAGTCTCAACTATTCAAATAAAAGATGATTAATGAGACAGTTACCTGCATCTAGCCTGAAAGTGAATCCATTACTGAATGTAAGAACTGCTGCCTGAAAGCAAGCATTTGAGGACGTCCACTTTACTACAGCCAAGATCATCAGACACTAATAACAGCAGTCAGGGAAATGACATCAGATTTAAATAAGGAAGTATATATTTTTAAATATGTGATTACAAATGTTATTGTTGATGCACACATCCATCAATGTTACATTTGTCAATCCAGACTAGCTAACTTTTTACCTTATCACAAAAGTAAATTCAGATCTCATACACACAGACAGCTACTGTAAGCTACTTCTAATAAAATGCTGCAGTAATCAACCATACATAATAAACAAACAAAGTAAGTGTTTTAAATGAAGGTCTTCACCAATCCATACCCTTCCTATGGGCTTCATTGCCATCACATCCTCTTACTTATGCATGCTAACTCTATGCTCACAGAATCAAACTGAAAGAAATATTCCAGTCTAGACACTATAGTCAAAGAGACACAAGTCAACTCAACCAAGCATCAATGAATAAATAAATGGTGCTTTCAAAAGGAAGTGCCTTTTTTCTACTCATTGATAAGTTGAGCACTTGGTAATATGCATATACATACATACATACATACATACGCACATGCACATACACACACAAAATAACTAAACTGGCATTGACAAGCAGAATGATGCTTGTAATCAAAAAGCATCATGGTAAAGATTGAAAACTCTGCATAATAGCATACCTGTAGTGTGATGATGAACACCAGAATGCAAACTTAGTTTCACCTATAAAGGACTTCTTCAATGCATAACAACACAATGATTAAACAAGAAATTAAACATTTAAGATGGCAAGTTATATGACATCTAATTACAAATCAGATTTAAATTACAAAATATTAAGAAGCAGACTGTAACCTGTTCCATATGCAAGATTTAAAAGCAAAGTTAATAAATATTAAATTATATAAATATATAGATATAGCTATAGATATGGTTTACCATCAAAATCTGGCAACACATTTGTGTGAGTGATTACTTACATGACTTTAAATGTCAAAAAATCCAAAATCCAAATGATCACATAACCAAAAGTGATAATTTAGGAAAGTTGACAGTCAGCAATCACTGAAACTACCTGGACTTCCAGTTATGTCCTACTAATGTTTTGCAGGGGGTAAATCATTTCTTAATATATATTTGTGTGTATATGTAATACTACACAAAACAGAGTACATATGTCTACAAGTAGTACAATTATAGCATACTAATTGATAATATGGGACACATCAATTAGTATGTAAACTTCACCAAAATGTATGTGAATGTTTCAGAGCATGCATTTCAACCATTATAGAAATTAGGATTTTTAGCTTTTTGACCTTCAGAAGCAATAATTATGTTTACCTTTTTTTGGCTTATGATTCAATTTAACTTGTTTTTGGCAGAAAGATGAAAAGGTGACACCAAAGTTAAACATTTCCAGAAAAAAAAACATACAAGCAGCTTTATGTTCATAGACTTTCTTTTTTCCGTCTCTATGATGTGAACCTTTAATTACACTCTTAAATTTAGAGAAGAGTTTCACAATAAAAGGCATTCTTTAACAGCTTTCATTTTGCAACTCCTGTCTTCTATACGTCTTTGCAGCTTTTCTGTTTAGTCTTAATAGAATTTTCTACAAAATGTTTGTGCTAACTCTAAGTAGCCCTACCCTTCCTATGTTTATCCTTCTTATTGCCCAATCTGCACCACTATTTCCTATAGTAAATGAAGCCCCAATTCAGTACCACTGCTTCTTTAATCTACGGATTGAACAGTAAGGTGAGCCGTTATACCTTGAAACTTAACTTTTAATGTCAACCCTATAGTGCTTTTTCTTTGTATTCATACATAAAATTCAAAAGGTTAGTCTTACTTGAAGTTTTTATTACCTTGTGTATTCTGTTTTCCCCATGTAGCATATGTAGGGATATTTGTTTTTACACCCTGCCAGTAACAGATTCACCAACAAAGAAAATCAGGTAGCAGTTTCATTTCTACTCATTTATCAAAATTCAGCATTCTGCATAATATTTGTTTTCATGTTCTTTGTTCTTGCTACCCAGTCATACAAATATTTTGTATGCTAGCTCCTGTGGCTGCCACCAGAATTTCTTGTTTAAATATTTTTTTTCAAATCTTGCTACAACAGCTGTTTATCTGCTAGTTACCTTTTTCTTGTACATATAGTCTTTGATAGACTTCCCCTTCTGTTCTTCCCTTCAGGCAACCTTAGAAATCTTTCTTGCCATTTTATCTCAATTACATCTTGTCTGCTTTCACAAAAATGAATATTTTACATGCAATAAACCCTAAGTGCACTGGCAACCCCTAGCTGTTCATATTCTAAATGTTTTCACTCATTTCATCTGACATAAATCAATATTTCTGCACCATAATTTAACTTATACAAATATCTAAACATGTATCATGTTCAACAAAAGAGGCCATTCTTTCTGTACTCTTTTACTCATTCATAAAGTGGCACAACCAATAATTACGGAACCTAATTTAGCTATAACATCGTCTATATGATCGCCTTAGTTCACAAACGTAGCTTCTCCTTTTAATATTGCACCTTTTATGGTATAATGTGCATTTGAATTGACATCAGTTTATTTTTTGTCCTCAGTGATGGAGTGCTGCTACCCCCAAAAAGCAAGAAGTAAAACTATCAAACTATATTCCCCTTTTGAAAGCTACAGGTATCCTACATTCCTGCCTACCTATTTGGGTTTCAGCGGCCATGAGTATGAGCTGTACAGAAAATCTACATGCACCTATTGTAGGATTCATACACTGTAGATATTTTGGGGGTTTAAAAGCTATGCTTTCTAAAGGAGTTTAACTTTTTGGATTACCACAATATGTACCTTCCTGTTAAGTGCAGCAGTGAAGGATGCAGGTGTCAGCATGTTCATCTTTGCATACCTCTGGATTTAGGTGGTATAGGTGCAGAGTATTCCTCTCCAATAAATAACATTATTTGGGTTTTTCTTCAAAGTGGCACTTTGCACATTTGAATTCAACCTGAATAACATTTTAAGTGGAACAGGACACATTATAGACATTTAATTCTAAGCATATGTCTGAAGTGTCCCTGATTGTCAGGGTTGTCCCTGATTTTGACTCAAATTTTATCTCTGTCCCTCTTAATCCTTGAAAAAGTAAAAACAAAGCACAAACCAGTCCAAAAGACAGGAATAGCCCAAATGAAGAAGCTGGATTGGACCCACTCACCAAAAATATGATAAAAATAAGTAACTCAGATGTATAGTTCAAGAAACCACTTTATTCAAACCAGTACATAAATCCAAGAACAAGATAAACACTTTCATCTAGGTAATCTAGACTTCATCAGACAACAAGTAAAAAATGGGTGCTTCCTTTTATACAAACCCTCCAGGAAATGACATGGTGTTAACTTAATTAGGGAAAATAAATAGACTATCATAAAATATTCATGAGATATAAAATATAAAATACAAGCAGTCCTAACTATACCAACATTCTAAATAATGTGTGTATTTGCTATTCATCTTGTCACTCTAACACTCTTGTATTTGAGATTGTACATATTTGGCAGTTATCTGCTTGGGGTAATTTCAACGGAGCAAGAATGAATTCTCCTGAATTCCATAACTGATGGGTAAATGCATTGCAAGAGGTGCGGTCAATACACATAGAATTATGAAATTTATTGACATTAAATATCTTTGTAAAACTGGATGAGTGGTGAAAATATGACAACTTCCATTCACTGCAGAAAAACAATAATATGTAATCTGATGAAAAATACAGGGAAATTAACTGTGAGAAAAGTGTAGGGCAATGGATTTAGTAGAATTATATTTGCAATAAATGAAAAGGACAACCTCAGAATACTCTAACCAGATGAATCACCAGTGATCAGTGAGTGTGAGAAACCAGTAATGGAAACTGAAATCTGATTAATATAGTGACTTATAAGAATATGCTGCATCACAAGAAAAGAAAAGCTGTTATTTCTTTCTGTAAATAGTCTGAAAGACCACACCTAAGCTATTTTTTGCAGTTTTGGAGACACTGTAAAGAGACATCGATAGATTTGGTGCAGTGCAAATGAAATACTTCATCTGCATATGCCATAGAAAGAAAAAAAATATAGGAAATGAATATATGGACTTTAAACTACGACAGAGATGGAGTTTACAGAGATCCTAAAGTGAAAGTATACAGTAAAAAGTGTGTGCAAACTTTCAACAATAGAGTTATATCAAAACAATTATATATGGTTTGAGGATTTCGATGGGAGGTTCTGGGGAGGTACAATGAAGTATTATCTAGCTTGAATTTCCCTGTTTTGCTTCTTTTGATGTGTACAGTTCCATATATTTTCCCCATCAGAATATACAAGCATCTGATTGAAAAGTGTTGGGGATTTTTGGAATAAACTTGACTTACAGGAGAGCAACAGTAAGTGACATGAAGCCTACAACTTTGCTAGTATAAAGATATATAGTAGAGAAGGTGAGCGAGAGACACTATTAAAAAAAATAGAGTGTACATTCTTGAGAGGAAAAGCTAGATAAGAATTTAGCTTAATCCTTTTATTACATCAAGGATCCTTATTTTCTAAATGGAAAAAAATATTCACACAATGAGAAGCAGGGCACCAAGACTTTATGTAATGAATGAATAGCCCATTCACTGTTAGCATAAGCTGAGATATAGTCTTCCAGCATTATACCGGTAAGAGCTATGTTCTGCAATGTTATACTTCTGTTACAACAGTTGAATGGGGTCAAACTGTCCATAGCTTCTGACTGGTTGAGGCCATGTCAGACTTTTAAGTAAATCACCTATATTAAGTGTACAATAAAGTACTCTAATAAAGGTAAATAACTTGACGTAAAATATAACATGCAGAAAGGGGTCAAAGTGATCCACAAAATAACATCAGAATGTGATATTACATGGTATAGTGAATATTACATTGAGACGTATAGTCCAGTGACATCATTTTCTTTTCAGAGACAAACTGATTTATATATGAGAGAAAGAGCCCAGATTAAGTAGACCTATGGCAGTTTAGCAGGAAACCTGAAGATACATTATTTCACAAAATGGATGGTAGGTGATTTTGACCAGCTAGTACAAATACAGACACTAGCTGGAAAAAGGAATACATGACAAAAGAACATTAAAATCCAAAAGTGGCTGAATGGTACTGTAACGTCCCTCCCCTGGGCCAATAATCAAAGAGTCTCAGTCCTCATCACAGACAATGTGGGGAATGTTCAATTAGACCAAAAGTGGATACACACAGTACTTCAGATGCAGCTCTCTGCACCAAGCACAATTTCCCTTAAGAGCACATAGGGAATACACCCCAGTCCTGGGGCTGGACTCTCTCTCTCTCTCCAGGCCCCAAATAAGAATCCACATTGACCACTAAGTAGCACTGTGTCTCTATTCCAAGTAGCTGACAGCCACTCTCTTTGAGATTTGATTTTCACACATACACAGGTGAGAACGGCTGGCACAGATTACCCTACCTACCACCTCTGCCCAGGCAATAAGGTAGTTCCACTTCCACCAGCCAGCTACTCTAAGAATTTTAACAGGGTATCCAATTATACTCCAACAGCACCAAACAGTACAAAAACCACTAAACCGAGAAGACGGCACACACCAGATGTATATCCAATTATATGACTGAACTTAATACTAATACTAATACCAGTTGTAATGTTAACCAAACAGCAAGACATTCAGGAATGTGATGTTGCAGCAGCATTAAATAGATATAAGTACTCTCAAAGGATAAATATTTTCTAAAAAGACTTGCCACACTGAAAGGTTTAAATATATTTAATAATAAATAATAATAAAAAAAGAAAAATACTGAATATCTATTTACAATAATCACCAGAGCTTCAATCACAGGAAACATTAAAAATAACACAGCTGGAAAGATTCACACAGAAACAAAAAAAAATATTTAACTAATCTCACTATATTTTCCTGACTGATTTAAAGAATTACTGTTTCCTACTTATGTAACAGAGCAAGGCAAAGTGATGTGGGTGAGTGGTCTTTCTTGTCAGGTTTCACAAACAGACTGCCCTGAGACTTCTGTCTCATCTAGTATTAAAGCATCATTTCAATGCTGGATTACAGAATGACATAACATCTGGTCACCTGACTCAGCAGCTCCCACACTATCCCCTTTACTAAAAGCTGAGCCAGGAGCTTGCTCATATATATCACAATACACACACATAGAGCTTCGCTAAGATGTGTTACAGCATCTGGAAGCTATAAACCATTTCAACACACCCACCCTTCTATTAGTTCACCACTAAGGACAATACAGAAGAATTCCTAGCCCTTGTTTTCACAAACATTGCATCTCTGGCTGCATTCAGACCTGTGAGATGCAATCTTTATGGCTTATACAAAGTAGTTTAATTTCAGACTATTTTTCCTAAGGTAAGTTGGACTGAGCTTAACCCCTTCCCTTCCAGCATCCTCTGTTAACATATATACATTAAAGCAGTTATCACAATATAGCCTGACATACAAATATATTTCTTTTCTGTCCATCAGGGCCACTGCTGTTACATTTTAACACAAGCAGCTTTACGAATACATTCTTAACACAAGCATGCGTACAAATCAGTTTGATATACAATCACAAAGTTCTTTACAAAACTCGAGCTAGCTATGCTGGCACATGTTACACATGCACTGCCTTACTCCCTTTGGCATAGCTGGCACTACCTCACATTGTCACAGGTACTAAGTGAGAAATGACTTACAGTTTAGACAAAAGTAGGCAAACTAGTAGGGTCACACAACTGTCTGCTGCTGCAACCCTGCTGTAATTAGCATTCAAAATCGATTATGTTTCTTAACATTAAAATCTGATGTTCTGATGTAGAATGTGCAGTGAATAACTGCAACAGATATTTAACAGTCTACACACCAAAAGAAGCAGAACAGGGAAATTCAAACTAAATAATGCTAGATATTAGTAAAAGCTGACAAAGTAAACTTGGTCTATATTACGTTGTCAAACTCTTAAAAGTTCAAATGTCATATGGTTGACACCATATGATCAAACTTTTAAAAGTTTGAATGTTTCAACGGAGATCTCCGTACAATGCGGAATGGGAAGATTTTCATTTTCAGCAGTGTAGTGTGATCTTTGAGTTGGTATATTTAAAGAGTGGAGGGTGTGGGAAGGTGCAGGGAGGCTTGCCCCCCTGCTTAAACCATTCAGGTAGGTTTTTTCTTTGGTTTATTTTTTTATTACATTTTCGAACTTTTAAAAGTTTGATCATATGCTGTCGACCATATGATGTTCGAACTTTTAAAAGTTCGATTATGTAATATAGATGAAGTAAACTGGAGATACAAGCTTTAATCAGTAAGCATCATGTGTTGGGTCACACTGAGTAAAATCTGCATACATGCGTTAATACATACAAAGGCATAGAGTGACCATAAAGTCCCTCTTTGACCAGAACAACCCTTCTTTGGGCAGTTTTGTCCTGTGTAAAAAAAAAAAAAAACCTAAAAAAAATGGTAAATGTCCTGACGTTTTAGGAAAAAAATAATTTTTAGTAATCTTTATTAGTTATGTAAAACAATTATTTTGCATCACAAACACTTATATGAAATAGTATAAACAACTCAAATGCTTTAAGAATAAGCTTTTATTTTGGCAACAAAAAAAAAAAGTGAAGTTTAGCGCTTTGCACAGGCTGTGGGTTTTGTTTATTCTGTAAAATCCCACATTTCAGCATAAAATATCCCTTTTTGGACATTTGAAAAGGTGGTAATGCTGCAAAAGCACTTTATTAGTGCTTCATTGTGACAACAGATTTTACAGATTGCTTTCCAAAGGAAACGACAACCAGAAAACTCAGAAAAGCATTTTGTGCTAGCAGTGGTAATGCATATTAGAGAATGAGTGATCCATAGACCACACCCTGCTTGGAGAATGAACGTTCTCCAGCAGGATGTTAACATACAAGTAATGCCTGCTAAAAATGAGCCTGATGATTCACGGCAGCATATCAAGCTGCCGTGGAGTTCGGACTGAATAAAACTAATGACTATCATTATTTTACACCCGCTAAGCAGTGCTTCTATTGTTTAGCAAGTGTAAATTATATTTAAAAAAACAAAAATGTGTGTGTGTTTATGTCTGTGTGTGTGACTGCATGCATGCATGTGTGTGACTGTTTGCAAGCATGTGAGTGAAAGTGAGATCGATCGAGCCATTACTTTACACTCGCTAAGCTGCAATTTTGCTGTTTATCGATTGTAAAAATTAAATATAACAGAATAAAATGTATGTGTACATATGTTTCTGTTTGTGTCTGTTTATGTTTCTGTCTGTGTGTGTCAATGCATGCATGAAAGCGATGTGTGCGTGAGTGAGAGAGAGAGGAGTGAGAACGATCAAGCTCTGGCAGCAGCAGCACTGAGGAAGTTTACGTACCTTTCACCCAGGGCCGGTGTAAGCATTTTGGGGGCCCCCAGCAAATGTCAAGTTGGGGGCCCCCTGGGCACTTTCAGTCTAAGTATCACCCTGTCACTGCCACCACTTCTACCCATCTTTTTATTTCATAATGCAGTCTTTTAGGAGTAGTGCACACAGACTGACCTGCAGCTACAATGATCTTATTGCAACAGGCATACATACCACAATGTGTTGGCCCATCTCACAAAGGGACATTTTACAGTTACTGGCATTTAGGTGTAACAAGGATACATTACAACAACTCTATGTACAGGGGAGAACTAATGTGCAGTGGAACTCTAGGCACTGCTTACTGTTTCAGCCCCCGCCAAAAAAAAACAAAACAAAACACATCCTCCAGAGTTTCCCTCATGCTGGGCTCCCACTTATGCACAATACTTTTTTTTTCTTCCATTTCTCACATTTTACCTTTTTTCCTCTTCAGCTTTCTCAAGAAGCCATAACTTTATATATGCTCTAAAGTGCTTTTTAAGTTTATTTTTTTTTTACCCAATGATGGCTTGAACAGAAATGATGATTAAGGAAAGAAATTCAATGTTGCTGTTCAGCTTTAGTTTTCCTTCCGTCTTTTCAATATACTTTCTTGACCAAGATAGCACAGTAATAACTATTTAGGAAATAACTCAATTAAGCCAGTGCCCCCAGAAGCTAGAGCATTTCCCAACCTTTTAATCCAAAAGTGGCCTAAACAAACATCGTAAGAAAAAAGAATTTCAGTCTTATTTTTTTCTTTCAATCTAGACAAGTTGTATCCAAGGCTTAAAATTCAAAGCTGACAAAAATAGTAGCTCAAAATAAATTAACAAGTCAATTGTTGTGAGGATACATAGAACATGTACGGGAATACTGCCTGCTTCACTAATCCTCCCAAAATGACAGTCACTGCCTATGCAGGTGTTAGATTGGGATGAAAGCAGAGATTCAAATTGCCACAGTCATATATTTCAAGTGACTTCTGAAATACATATACATAGCATGCCTACTTACTCTTCGATCCTAACCCCCAAAGGCAACCAGCTATATATGTGCCTGATGTCTGATTGTGAGGAAAGTGAAAATAAATAATGATTGCAATAATGTATTCTACTTTGCTGCTACCAGGCAGTACACTGCCCCTACAGGAGCTAAAGTAACTTTCTTTGTATACCTCTGAGGTCTGTTAGAAAAGTTAAGGAAATGATAACTACACAATCCCCAGCACCCTCATAACCTACGGTAAATTTCTGTACACAAGCATCTGAGCAGGGATGTTTTAGAATGTCTGTGGTTGAGGGCAAAGGCTATTATCAGTTTTATCCTAACAGGGTCATATCATAACTCAATTCAGGCTAAAGAGTGCAATCAGAAAATGAAAGCATTTTTTTCTCATTTTTCCTCAACCAAAAACAGCTTTTTTGGGGTCCCTACAGTCAAGGATGATTAAGGGAGCCTCCTGTATCCATTTATACAGTCTAGAGAGTGGGGGCTACCAGATTCCTAGAAGATACAAGTATCTGAATGCTCTGTGATATATTATATGCCTTACTTTTGAAATATAATCACTTGTTAGTTACATTTTTATTGATACCCTGAAGAATAATGTGTGTGTTCCGACATTATTGGATATGTGTATTGATAAAAATCTGTGATATTTTTTCACACACACACACCACAGCAATGCTAATTTAGTACTTATTTCAGCAAGTACATTATACAACACTAGTACTACTACACAAGATCAGTGACTGCGTTTAGCAGTCATCAAATAGCAACAGGGATAAGTCAACTTATTTACCTCAGTGAGGAGTAAATTAATACCTATCACTATCCTTGCTTTCACAGCTATTCCGGATTTTGTCTCATAATTTTGCTCTGTCACAATAAATCCAGTAATCAGATTTTTATACTTATTGTCTAAAAATGCATATTGATGCAAAATGTGTTTTTATAGTAACTTTTTAAATGAATTAGAGTAATATATAAAATGTGTTATTATAGTAACTTTTTAAGTGAATTAGAGTAATATATAAAATGTGTTATTATAGTAACTTTAAATGAATTAGAGTAATATATAAAATGTGTTATTATAGTAACTTTTTAAGTGAATTAGAGTAATATATAAAATGTGTTATTATAGTAACTTTAAATGAATTAGAGTAATATATAAAATGTGTTATTATAGTAACTTTGTAAATGAATTAGAGTAATATATAAAATATGTTATTATAGTAACTTTGTAAATGAATTAGAGTAATATATAAAATGTGTTCCTCATTTTGAGACACTATTATGCTATTATTTTTATCACCGAACAGAATTCTTCAGCAAAGATGTTGAGAGTTACAGTATCAGTTGTTCTGCCAGTATGTATAAAAACTTTGAAAGAGAAACCATTTCTGAAGATTAGAAGCATCAGCTCTTCTTAAACTCCACAGTCTGCAATGAGATCGGTCACCCTGGGCTGCTGATCTCTGTAGTGCTTACTTTGCTTACGTTCATTACAGCTTTATCCTAACAGGGTCATATCACAGTCCTGTTCAGGTTAAAGAGTGAATTCAAAACTTAATACATTTTTTCTCCTCATTTTTCCCCAACCAACAGCAGTTTTTATGGGGCCCCCACACAGTCATTGATGATTAAGGGGCCCCCTCCAGCCACAGTTATTGCAGGTACCTAAAACTGGCTATGTTAATTTTAGTGAAGAGGATGTCCACCATCAGGGCTTAACCTAGGCTGGGGCATTATGTCATTGGTAAAATATTTAATGAAATTGTAAAGCTTGTTACTTGACAAAATAATGTTACTATAACTAAAGATGTGTGAATTTTGAAGGAGATAAATATGAGTTATTATTAATTACCTGCTTTATTAAGTATACAAGATTGCTGTACTAGCTTTTGTTGGTTTGACAGACATGTTACAAAATATCAAGATAAGATAACTTGCTGTGGTTGGGGGCCCCCCCAGGACCAGGGGGCCCCCAGCGACCGCAGGGTTCGCTGGTGCCTAAAACCGGCTATGCTTTCACCTTTTAGATCAAGTTTTCTGGATAAAGCCTAAAATAAAAAAGGGAACAAAGGCTCAAAACAGGAACATATTCCTGTTAAAGACAAATAAATAAATATCACAAAGTTGCTTGAATAATAGGACTTGTGTTAGCATGCATTTTCTGAAGTGCGAGTGTGTGTGTGTGTGTGTGTGTGCGTGTGACAGAGAGGGAGAGACAATGAGACTATTGGTTAAGCAGCAGTAGCAGATAAAATGGTTGCATACCATTCAACCTTTTAGCTCAAGAAATCTAGTTAAAGCCTCAAATAAAGGGGGAAAAAGGCTCAAAAATAAGAACAAATTTTAAATGTCATTCTTAGAAAAATCAAAAAGTAAGTTAAATAACAGGATTTGTGTTAACATGAATTTTCTGAAGGAAATAAAGTCTAAAGGTCAAATGTATGTCATTATTTAGTGACTTCAATCCCCAATGACTAGCAAGAAACCACACATTTTAGCAGTAAGGGGCCAAAAAAATAAAGCAAATATCTAGATATTATGTATTTCGGATGTGAAATGCTTCCTCTAACTCCATTTACATATACTACAGCAACTTTCAAACATTAGGCAGAGAAACTATTTTGCATCAAAATATATTAAAAAAGAATAGACCGCGGTGGTGCAGCAGTTAGCGTTGTCACCTTACAGCAAGAGGTTCTCCCGTTCGATTCTGTGCTGGAGTGCCTTCTGTGTGGAGTCTGCATGTCCTCTCCATGGTCAAGTAATGTTTACAGACATGCAGGTAGGTTCATGCAGGAATGGGTGTGCCTTCTTTGAAGGTTGGGTGTCAGGCTGGCACCTCGGCACCATAAAAATCCATTGCCAATCATTAATGGACCGAAGTTCCGCTGTGGCGACCCCTAACCGGGAAAAACCAAAAGACATTACATCATATTAAAAAATAATACAGTAATAAAAAATATAAATAAGTAAGTAAAACAATTTTACAGGCAACCCATTCTCCAAGCACAATAATGCCCCCTCGTAGTTTCTGGAGTCAGAACAACCCTGGGTGGGTGTTACACAATAACACACACACACTGTTGAGCATTATTGCTTGCTCACCCGATGACCTGATCCAAACTAAAAAGCTGTCAACAGTAGTGTGCAGTACAGCGATGCAGCAGGCAGTATGTGCTTGAAAGAGCTTCTGTTCTGACTTTGACTTTTTATGCCCACATGAGGTTTTGTTGGTGGCTCTCAATTCTTTCCTTATTTTGAAGACATGATGGTAAGTAAATTGGCAATGTTCAAATTTTATACAAGATACGATGGATCAAAGCCCTAAGGGAACCTATAAAGGAAGATTGAATTTCAAGACAGGAGAATAGGCTGGATTGCATGTATTGTGCAGACAAGCCTTTAGAACTGTAATCTCACAGCTAACCTGATATACAAAGATTTGAAGGATATTATATAACAGTGATGATGAAAACATGTTTACCTCCTTATTAAAAAACAAAGCAAAAATAACAAAAAAAAAAAATAATACTACTACTACTACTACTACTACTAATAATAATAATAATAATAATAATAATAATAATAATAATAATGATGATGATACTCATGGAACAAGGAAGTAGTAACAGTTTTGGTTACTTTTAGGAAAAAACAAGGTTGTAGTAAAAAAAAGCACCAAGCTCATATGTATTTAATGGTAATAATATTACAAAGGTAGTTTGAGCTAGTTATCTCATTGCTGCAGTATAATGATATTATTAGGCAGACACAAGTTATAATAGAGGGAGGAGCTTGTCCTTTGTCAAGCAATTTAGGTAAATTAAGATAGAAAATTTAACTGAAGTCAGACATGCAGATGCATGTGCTGTTACAGAGCTATACTGTGACTACCATAATGGAAATGTGTTCACAATTAGCAGGAGCAGACAATGGGCATTGAGTTCCACTGGGGTACATTCAATGTCACATATGTGATTATAGTCTCAAGTATGCTTATACTCAGTGTGGGAATACTTTTAATGCATCTTTTTGGACTAATCTATTTAGCATGCAGGGAACAGAGAGAAGGTGGGGGAACCGCAGAGGAAGGCTATCATTCAGTGGATTCTCTGGATATAATGCATTATCGATTTTCAAAACAGGAACAGCTAATCTGTCTAACCAATTCTAATGTTTACTTAAAGCAATGCATGTGACAGCATAAAGATTACAGAACTGCATGTGCAAGGAAGTTTCTGCTTACCATTAAGGTTGCACTGTCTTAGAGTTAGTATATTTAGAGAAGCAGTGGTTTAGAGAGTACCAAAGTTTTTTCATTAATACTCTTAATGATTATTTTTCTGCCACTCTGCTCTTGTTGCCAGTTGATTGATTAGTTCCCACATCATTTAAGCCATTAATAGGGCAACCATCATGGGTGTTTACATTTTTCCTTCAGGCACTCTTCCTGCATTTAACCAGCAACCACTACCTCTTACGTCCACAAGGAGTTGACATCAACAGGATGCCCCACACACCCAGGTTGAGGCAATGCATAGCTGATTCCCCAGTCGCCACCAGGAAAATCAGATCTTGTGCATGTGCCCCTGGGCACATGCACACCCTACCCTTCGTCTGAGATACACGAATGAAAGTGCAGACGACGCTCATTTTTTTCTCTCTCCACTTGGGTCCTCCAGTGTTAGGTCCACAAACTGAACTCCAGTTGCTGTGGCAAAGTTACAGCTTCTATACAACTGAGCTGGGTCTTAAAGTTGACAATGTGCATTGCTGACTTAAATGTTTCAGTGATTCTTTGGTAATATTGAACAATATATCTCTGGTTAAAGGGGGATGGTTATGAGAATGAAGAGGTAGGTATGATGACAGCTGAAAGACTTATCTGGATCAGCAATGAATCAGGACAACAAGACTTTCTCAATCACATTAACAACTCCACAAACTTCTTAAAGTTTACCACACTCAGAGCTGGGAAATGGTCAACTTCTTAGACTTCCAGGTCAGTGAAACACTGACTGGGAACCGACTCACCAACAACCTTTATAGGAAACCCACCAGAGTTAACCTACTCCTTAAAGAGATGCATATTATCCCAGTGATCACCAAGAAAAAAATCATTGTATCTCAATGGTTTTGACTAACCATGATATCTAGGAAAATCATGGAATTTACCAAGAATATAGTGGAGCTAGAAAGGGATATTTTAGCCAGGGGATACAAACTAAAATTCATCAAGATATCCTGGACCCAATTACCCTCCAAAAGACCAATGCCTCTGCTACACAAACCAGGAAGGCACCCACCACCGGGTAACAAACTCAATGAGCTACAACCAGAGTATCATCCAAATGAACCTCACTTACTCCATGGACTACAAGGCTATTATGAACTCCATCAGAGACAACTGGACAATCATTAGCCACAACAACTCCCTGAACAAGATTCTACCATCATATCCAGTTTTTACCACCAGAGATTTTGTGTAAAGCCAGAAAATAACGACTCATAACCTCCTAAAAAGCACCTATACTTGTGCACCGTTATACTGCAACTATTGCGCACCGCTATACTGCAACTATTGCCACTACATGAGTGAAAACAATGGGTTCTATTGCCCTAACATAAAAAACATTTACTAAAGCAAGATTTATAGCAATTGCCAACACAGAAGCAATCACCTATAGAGCGCAATGCCATCTTTCCCAAGCTTTATATATCAGAAAAGTTGTAAACAAACTCAAAACCAGGACTGCCAGACACATCACTGACATTAGACAGAAGATTCCCACCAGCGCTCTCACAAAACATGCAAACAACTGGGTCACCAAGTCTTCCCTTTTCATTTCATAGACCCCGTTGACTACCAAGGTTCCACCAATACCTTCTTCTAGAAAAAGGAGCTACAGTGGCAAATCCGGCTGTATGCATGCAGAACCCCAAGCCTGAACTCTAAAACCTCCATCAACAGCATCCCCCATCTTTGAAAACTGGACCACCATAAGTACTACTAAAAATCTAGAACAAACTTTTTTGTTTGTTTTATTTTGTTTCTCATCTTGTCCTGAAACTTTAAAAGGGCAAATCTAAAGTTTTATAATATGGTTTTATAATTTGTCACATACTCTTACAGTTCACGGCATTGCACTAACTTTCTGGTCATTTTGTGCTTTGAAATAAAAACTAGAACAAAAGGTTGGTCAAGTAAACATTAAAGACAGGGCACCAATTACTTTTAAATGGCCCATCAGTTAACCTTTCGTATCTAATTAGATAAATCAGTTAAGCTTGTTTGGGGTGGATCCACAAAAAACAGAAGACTGATAGTGAAAGAATAAATTTAAAATGGGCAAAATAGGCGAAATGGTAGGGCTCCATATCAGCACCATATTCCTACCATTCCCACAGACCCACCCCCTGCCCTCCCTCAAACTAAAATTAAAAATAAATATTTCTCAAATGATTCCTGTTTTTTTTTTAAATTGACTTAAAGAATATTAATTTTCAGCCAAAGAAAGTTTCCTTGCAGTGTAGGTATGAAGTCATTGTAAACCAGCAAAAGAACAGGGAAGAATCCTTCAACACTTAAACCAGAACAAAATCTAAGGAGTTCAGAAGGTCACGAAGAACCACACTCCAAAGATGTCTGAAAATATGTAAATGTAACTTTTATTTTCACATAGGGATTTCATCCTACTTGCCCTGATAAGTTGCCCTCTACAAATGAAAATAGGGGTGGACACTATGGAAGTGTAAATATGAGTTCATAAAGGTTTCCTTATGCAAAACCTTAGACTTTATTCCTGTAGGAACCTTTTCTATCGTCACATCTAAAAAGTTCATCCTGTCATAGCTGATAGATCTAGTGAAATGAAGAAAATTGGTAGTAGTTTCAATATATTCAAGAAATTCCAATAATCTGCTTTCTGTGTTTGTCCAAAATAGACAAATATCATCCAGGAATCTTCTATAGTGTGATCAACATCACCTGAACTCAGAATGCAAAATTAAAATTTTCTCCCACCATGCTAAAACAATGTTGGCATAGGCAGGGAGACAATTTGCCCCCATGGCCACACCTTTAACTTGAGGGAAAAACTCACCGCAAAAATAAATGAAATTATTGTTTAGTACCAACTCTAACAGGTGTAATAACGTGCAGGTTGTCATCTGAAATAGAAACTTTTTCTGTCAGTGCTGATGCCAACCAATCAATGCCAATAGAATAGGGTATAACAGAAAATAAATCTTTAATATCTATGGTTACAAAAGTAACTGACTCAAAAGAACTACTGATGTCAATATCTTTAAGAAATTCCCAAGAATCTTTAAGTATAACAGTTCTGGTACCCCATAAGGTTTTAAGTTTACTATCCAAAAACTTTGCCAATGGTGCTGTTTTTGAACCCTCCATGTCCACAATAGCCCTAAGCGGGGGATCTAGTTGAGCTTTAAGAATCTTTGGGATACCGAAAATAGTTGGGATCCTGGGTTTTGGTACAGCCAGATATGTGAAGGTACTTAGGTCTATAAGCCCCTCCATAAGCATATCATTAAGGACAAGATCTATTTTCTTAAAAGCAACATCAATTTCATTCTTAGACACTCTAGTATAGGTATTGGTGGCCCCAAGGATTTCAAACATTTTAACCTTCGTAAAACAATATCCATTAGAACAGTCCCCCCTCCTTTATTGAGTTTCATAATGCTAATGTTGTTGTCACCCCTAAGCTGGTTTAAAATCATATGCTCTTGAAAGTTAAGATTACTTTTATGTCCCTTGAAATTAGAGAAACTGGAGTAGATTTCCCTTTCAACAAGTTGTTCAAAATTCTTTAACTGGGGGTGTAGGGGGGTTGAATTCACTTTTTCTTTCTTTTCAGAGTGGATGCATTGGTAGGGTTACCTTCACCTTGAAATATTAAATCCATATTTAATTTTTTTACAAATAGTTTAAAGTCAAGTAACAACTTGGTAGTATCACAAGGATGATTGGGAATGAACTTAAAGCCTTTGAAAAAAAGTCTAAAATAGTCTACCGTAAGTTCTATGCTGGTAAACTTAAAAATGCTATAGTTGTCATAGGTGTAAGTACACCCAGTCTTAACTATGTTCTCAACACCAGATCCTAGAACCGCCCCCCATCCCACTCGTCATTTTCTCCCTCAATAACAACACTGAAAATATTGGGGGGGATTTTGGTTGATTAATCTCTCTGAGCGACAGAGTGGGGGTATTCTAAAGTGTCTGGCATGTAGTGCATTGTCTCATCCCTCTCAAAAGTCCTATTTTGGTCACCTTCAAATTTTTCCACATGTGTCTCGTACCCCAGTGTTAGCCTCATTAAATTTTCTGGGCATAGGGTAACACCTTTTCTCCTTGTACTCGTACATCTCTGTCAAGTTTTTAAATTTTTTTATTAATAATACTAAAACATTTTTATCAGTTTGGTCCATATCAGAATAGTATTTCAGTTTTTCATATTCTACTGTAAATGAAATGTCACTAGTAATTTGGGTATTAAGTACCCCCTATCTTCGAATACAAGTCTGCCATAGTGAGTTCATTCTCCTTTATAACAACTCTGTGTCCAAACCACATTTGTTAAAATTTTTCAACAGTTTACCATGTAAGTCAGAGCCTACTACAATATTGTTTGGATATTTCAATGATTTCAAACTCTTGGGGACAATCCCCCTGTTTAAACATTCCCTCAGGTATTGGTTATCAAAGCCCAGAGCTTTATATTTGCTTATTAAATCATAAAGTCTGTGCAAACTTTTTTGATAGGTGTCCCCATTAGAGTTAGTATGCAAAGGAGACACACAACCATCAAACTGAAATGTGTATTTTTCAGTTAACCAGTCAGAAAATAATTTTCTGTTAACATGTGTATTAGTACCAGTGTTTATAACAATACAGTCACCTTGTAAATGGTCTGGTTTTGTAATTTCCCTAGAAACATTGCCATTGGCTCCACAACTTCTGCAGGTTGAAAATGTTAGGTACTCCAATATCTTGGCTCCCTTCACTGTTAATGTGGTTCCTTGCAAAAAGCTGCTTCCCTGATATTTTGCTGGGTTTTGGTGCTTGTACATCTTGGAAAGCATGAAGAGCCCTTGGTTCTCACCTAGATCTGACTCAGGGAGGAGGGCTGTCCTTGAAGAAACGTGGAAACTGGTTGGTCAACTTTCCCAGCTGGTTGACCTCCTTACAAGGATTGGACATTCTTTGGCTGCTATGGTTTCAAGAGGGACTATTCAGGGGAACCAGGAAGCCCTCCAACATGGCAGCCTGCAAATGTGAGGCAATTCCATGGGAAACAAAGGAGAGCAACCTTGTGGAGCCAAAATCCCTCACTTTCATGCAGGGAACCAAATTAACAGTGAAGGGAGCCAAGATATTGGAGTGCCTAACATTTTTTCGACCTCCAGAAGTTGTGGAGCTAATGGCGATGTTTCCAGGGAAATGACAAGGCCAGCCCATTTACAAAGTGACTTTATTGTTAAAAACACTGGTATTAATACATATATTAAAGAAAAGAACTTTCTGATAAGTTAAATGAAAAATACGCATTTCAGTTTGATGGTCAGGGGTCTCCTGGAGACACCTATCAAAAAAGTTTGGACAGACTTTATGATTTAATGAGCAAATATATAAGCTCTTGGCATTGATAACCAATATGTGAGGGAATGTTCAAATAGGGGGGGTTGTCCCAAAGGGTTTGAGAGCATTTAAATATACAAACAATATTGTAGTAGGCTCTGACTTACATGGTGAACTGTTGGAAATTTTTAACAAATGTGGTTTGCACATAGAGTTGTTATAAAGCAGAATGAACTCACTATGGCAGACTTGTATTCAAAGATAGGGCACTTAATACCCAAATTATTAATGACATTTTATTTATAGTAGAATCTGAAAAAGTGAACTATTCTGTTATGGACCAAACTGATAAAAAATGTTTTAGTATTATTAATAGAAAAATTAAAAAACTTGACAGAGATGTAAGAGAGTACAAGAAGAAAAGGTGTTACCCTATGCCTAGAAAATTTAATGAGGCTAACATTGAGACATATGGAGGAATTTGAAGGTGACCAAAATGGGACTTTTGAGAGGGAGGAGAGAACGCATGATATGCCAGACCCTTTAGAATACCCCCACTCCATCGTTCTTAGCTTAGTCTACCAAACTTCCTCCTACTTTCAGTCTTATTATCGAGGGATGAGATGAGAGGGATGGTTCTAGGATCTGGTGTTGAGAACATGGTTTAGACTGGGTTTACTTACACCTATGACAACTATAACATTTTTAATTTTACTAGCATAGAACTTATGGTGGACTATTTTACACTTTTTTCAAAAGGCTTTAAGTTCATTCCCAATCAACCTTGTGATACTACCAAGTTGTTACTTTACTTTAAACTATTTGTAAGAAAATTAAATCTGGATTTAATATATCAAGGTGACGGTAACCCTACCAATGCATCCACTCTGAAAAGAAAGAGTGAATTCAATCACCCCCACACCCCCAGTTAAAAATTTTTGAACAGCTGATTGAAAGGGAAATCCGCTTTAACTTTAAAAACATAATGATTACCATTGTCTGGTTGTAAAAATGTATTGGATACATCAATGTAGTTACAAAAAGTACATTTACCACAGATAGAGGTATCCAATAGATTTATGCAACCAGACAATGGTATTCATTATGTTTTTAAAGTTAAAGCTAATTGTGACACTAAAAACTTTATTTAGCATAGTATGTGACTTGTTCAAAATTTTATATAGGAAAAACTAATAGGCGACTTAAGGAACGAATTAGAGACCATTATTATTGTGCCAATAAGGGCCATAGTTATAGTGCCTTAGCTAAACATATACTAGAGAAAGGCACTAACCATTGGTTCAAGATCATGGCAGTAGAAGTAATTTATGAAAGTTTTAGGTTGGGTGATATAACTAACGTCACAGAAGGGAAAGAATTAAGATGGATTCTTAAACTATCAGCACATAGAGGTGCAGGTTTGAATGAATCAGTACCTCTTAACCCATTTCTGAAAGAAAGCTTCTTAAATAAGTATACTGCTATGTGTGTTTTTATGGCAATAACCTTTTATGGTTTCTGTCTTAAAAGAAAGCTGTACCTTTAAATTTTTATGGCTACTGTACTTGAATGTTTTTTATTGGTAGACATTTAATTGATTGTATTTTAAATATTTGAGATGCTGCTGATTTTTTGTATGGTCTGAAGAAGCGATTTTATAATGAAAGCGATCACCTGTGTTTGAATAAAAGTCTATTTGGATTGCACACTGCTCTTTGCCGTCTGCTTTTTATTGGTTTGCTGTGGTGTTGTGCTACATTTTTGTTCATTCTACTTGGTTTGTGGTTGAGCACAGCTTTACAGTCAGCAGGACTTGTTTTACCATACGACTAAATTATGTTTCTGTTAATACCAACTGTCTTCAGTCGTATTAAAAGATGAGGCGCAGCTTTATTCCTTGCTGCATCACTTAAGTAATACTCAGACATTACTGGGCATTGCAATTAGATGAGTTATGAAAAATATAAACATCAGATTTATGCCACAGCCCTTCAAAGGCTTTATAAGATAGTATACATGGCCAAAATTCAGAAATGAGGAGGGGCTAGAAGATTCTTACACTTGCTGTGCAGTGGTACAAAAGTATATTTCATGAGATGAGTACTTGTTTGCTTCTTAGCCCATACCGGAGGAATTTCAAATGGAGAGGAAAAAAACACCCAAAGAGAATAAGACATTTTGTGGTAAGCAATCACTTATCTCAGTTCTATAACTGTTAGGTGAAAATATATGTTTGATTCTTTGAAGATTCAGAACTAACAAAAGGATTACAGTCTTCAAAACACAGGCAAATCCCTAGCTTTCAATAGCCATCATTCTTTTTTTTCTATAAAAGTTTAACTCTTCTTATCAGGAATTTCTGGCCAAATCTTCACAATCCTTCTTGAAAGGTTTTTTAATATCAGGATGTGCATATATTCCTGTGACTGATCAGATTTTGTCATTTATATTCTGATTTTGCTTATAAATATAGAGCATACACTATATATAGATATCTCACCAAAAAAGAAGTTGGAGTCTTATAGATCAGTACACCCAAAAGACCAACATGGATTAATATTGGGTAGACAAACATCAGATTGCATCTTAAGGATTATTGGACTGACTAGGAAAACTAGAATGATCTGTAAATCATTATCTACTATCAACAGTGACCCAAAAGTAGGTGTTCATATATGTTCATTGGTATACACTGGGCTAATGACCACCGGAGCCCTCATTAGCCTAGACATGTAACCCAACCCAATTGTGTACCTATGTATAATGAGCATTTATTAGGATAGTGTATGTTAGTTAGGAGGTTTATAGAGGTTACACAGGGAGGGGTATGTTAGTTTAGGCATTTATGTCAGTCTCTATCAGAGATTTCAGGCCAGACTTGGGGTGAATTTCTGAATTACCATCCATTGGTCAAATTTAGTATGTTATTTAAATAGAGTTAGGGATGGACTCTGTTTCACATGGATGGTAAGCCTGTACTACAGCAAAGGAATCCTCTGAGACACATATTGGTTTCTTCTACATGTCTTACTTGTATAACAAGCAGCATTTCAATCTTTGGATCTAGTGTATCTGATTCTGTTTGTTTTGTGGATGTGCAAAACATCCAACAGAGCTGGAACCAAGGATGCCTTGTATGCCAGACATAGCTTGCCTCTTAGTAATCTGAAGAAGACCGAGTATAGAGATAGGGCTTTAAGGTAATCCATATAAGATGATGTGTTTATACCCTGGATTCTCCTAGTAAGAAACCTTTATAGGCATTGCAGCTGGTGCATGTCTGGTTAGGTACATGCCAAAGGGGCATTATACTCAATGATGGGTATAACAGGGGCTGAATAAAGTGGCAATATGACTTCCTTGGACCTGGATGCCATGCCCTTACTTATAAATTGGGTGACACAGAATGATTTTCTTACTACCTTGGTCACATGTTGGTCAAAAGCAAGATTACTGTCTACATATGTTACAAGATCCCTACCTAATGGGTCAACTCTTATGAGTGTCTTATCAACTGAGTAATTTGCATGGATGGCAGTTTTCCCAAAAGGCACTATAAGGC
Source organism: Protopterus annectens (assembly GCF_019279795.1). NCBI lineage: Eukaryota > Metazoa > Chordata > Ceratodontiformes > Protopteridae > Protopterus > Protopterus annectens. Next base: position 629,446,967 of record NC_056748.1, on the reverse strand, counting down.
ATGTCTTGCTATTTAAGTTTGAATCTGTGGCTTGGGCACCAGTCATTTGTCCGTGTAAGACTATCTTTTAATATGTTTGTGAAGTGGGGGAAAGTATGATGGCTACCAATTTTCAGTCATCTATGAACTCGGTCAGCCAAAAAATCTTAACATTCCCAGCACAAAGCACTGTATACCCCACTAGTAACCAGTGTCCTATTGGAGGTGATCTCACCAATCCTGACTTCCTGGGTCCTTGTCTGTGAGCTAGCTGGCAATCCAGTGAGTTATGTAGGGGTTTGTGCCCAGTTTGGTGAGTTTATCAACTACGCCCTTGTCAGGTATAGTACTGAATGCTTAGCTAGGTCTAGGTAGGTGGTCTGCACTATTTTACCTTCAATCATTGCCTTGGTGGCCTTCTCAAAGAAGTCCACTAGATTTAGAACACATGACCTTCCTTTGTCAAAGCCAAGCTGGATTGGTCCTAGTATCTGAAGGTTGCCTATGTGTTTGCTAATCATTTCCCTGATAATTTATTCCATAGCTTTGCATATGAAACTTGTCAGACTAATAAGGCCACAGTTTCTGCGGCCAGTTGATGGTCCACCCTTGTAAAGTGGTATAAGCTTTTCAGTCCTCCATTCTCATAGCGCAATGCCTTTTGAGGCTATACTTGAAAAGTGACTCAAGTGATCCTGACAGGGCTTGTTTCAAGCTATTTAGAAAGCATTTTGGGATACTGTCGGGGGCCACTGAGGCTATGTTTTTGGCCTTAGCATTCACCGCAAGGAGCTTCTCCCTGTTAATAGTAAGGGAGAAGTTATGCTAGTAGCTATTTTAAGGGGGCAGTTGTGGGGAGTAGGGCTGATGTTTGAGCTGAATTTGTCACCCAGCAAATTAATTTGTCAACCAGCAAATTCACAATGTCATTCTGTTTAGTAAAGGTGGCACCACTGACCGCCAGTTTGGCAATCTGGTGTGTGCTGCCTTTGAGGTTTCAGACATAGCTGTAGCAGGCCTTGTGCTCGTCTTTAGCCTGTGACGCTATTGTGACCTTATAATTAGCTTTGTTAGGTTTAATTAATCCTTTTAGTTTCCTGTTTAGTTTAACTAGAGAGTTCCTATCATTATGGGAGTTGCTCTTCCTGATTTTAGCTATGACATTTTTCCTTTTATTATATAGCCTGTTAAGGTTAGAATTCTACCAGTGTGGTTTGCTTTTAAGAGTTTGCTTTGGGCTTACTTCTAAAGTCATTTATGTGGTTGTACAGGGTTCCTGCTAACAATTCCACATAGACTGCTGTGAACTTGGGGTTGCAAGGGACATTGAAGTTTGACAAACTATCACTTAGAATTATGTAGTTTGCTTCGGAATAGTTCCTAACCGTTACAGGGTTTGCTAGGGTTACAAAGTTTATTTTTATTTTGAAGGAGGCATGTTTTTCAATTTGGCATTGTCTAAAAAAGGCTCTAAAGGGGTGGATAAAGTTTTAGCCAATATTTGGAAACCTAGGGGAGGCAAGTGCAGACTATCATAGTATGTGGTTTGTTAACCATGTCTTACCATGTTTACAAATATCGAATTTCCTTGGAAAGACACAGAAAACTAAGCCAACTTTTGAAGTCAATCATTTTTTGTTCATAATGTGGCATCATCTTTGGTAAGGTAGAATACTACACAATGTAAGGCACATACCTGCCTCAGACACATATTCAGAGACATCAACAGTGTCTGTCTTCATATAGTCCAGGAAAGGTAGTCTCAGGTCATTAACTCCCTTATGACTATGACAGGATCATACTGGTACCTGTGGTGTTGTGACATGAATATGTGCATAAATTGGAAGATCCTGCACCAGATAAGCAAATAACAGTTATTTTATCCTTGTTCAGTCTGGTGAGTGGGTCGTCTGTGGGCCATACAATTACTGTCTGCTATGAATACAATTCCTGTGTTAAAAGAAAGCTGTACCTTTAAATTTTTATGGCTACTGTACTTGAATGTTTTTTATTGGTAGACATTTAATTGATTGCATTTTAAATATTTGAGATGCTGCTGATTTTTTGTATGGTCTGAAGAAGCGATTTTATTGTGAAAGCGCTCACGTGTGTTTGAATAAAAGTCTATTTGCATTGCACACTGCTCTTTGCCGTCTGCTTTTTATTGGTTTGCTGTGGTGCTGTGCTACATTTTTGCTCATACTACTTGGTTTGTGGTTGGACACAGCTTTACAGTCAGCAGGACTTGTTTTACCATACGACTAAATTATGTTTCTGTTAATACCAACTGTATTCAGCTGTAATAAATGATGAGGCGCAGCTTTATTCCTTGCTGCATCACTTAAATAATACTCAGAAATTACTGGACATTGCAATTAGATGAGTTATGAAAAATATAAATATGAGAGTTATGCCACAACTCTTCAAAGGCTTCATAAGATAGTATACATGGCCAAAATTCAGAAATGAGGAGGGGCTAGAAGATTCTTACACTAGCTGTGCAGTGGTGTTTGGTTTTAGTTTTCTTCAGTGGTTTAGGGATTTCTGAAGATAGATGTTAACATTTATAGGCTTAGGTGGTCTTTGAGGTTTTGGAAGATTACTTGTTAGTGCCTCATCATAAGTTGGCCTAAGTGTGTGGTGGATGTAGTGTGTGTGTGTTCTTCACAGCCTTATTTGCATACAAGATTTTTGCCTCCAGCAAACTTATGTATGTGATCTCTCGCACATTGTGCTTGTTTCTTTAAGTTTCAACAAACTCTGGCTCATTCCTATTTCAGGTACTAAAGACCATGATACATCCCAATAATTATGCCAGCAATATTCAAAATACATACTATTTCTTACAGTGCCACCTGTTATAGGTTCATAGAGTAGTACTAGGCTAACTGCCCTTGTGAGCCATTTTATGCCTAGCCAGTTACCCCACATAAGAATCAAACCCTGCACCTTGTGTCCGTAAGGTAAACAGCTTAACTTGCTCTGCCTTTCTGACAGGGTCTTCCATCAATCAACTTTCTTCTAACTTACTTGCATTGGTGATCGGATGCTTTGCTATTTATGTACAAAATTATCAGAGTCTAGGCATTTTGATCGATATTACCCGTAGGGCAAAGCTTTTAGCTTGTAAACAGTGGTATAACTGCCTCACCCTATGCCACTAGTATGACTCTATATGAGCTATACTCCATCTCCAGCACTTCTGTTGGGCATCTCATTTTACAATAGATACTTGTAAGAAAATAATTTTATGTTTTTTTCTACTCATCTAAATTAACTTGGAAAAGGCTGTTCCAAGTCAACTGATTAGTATCCAGAAATCAGTGTCTGGGAGTTGAATTGAACACGGCTTCCAAGAACTGGAAGAAAAGTTAAACATTTCATTTGTAATCACACTGAGCTACATGTAGAGGGTGGTCTCAAAAGGTTTAACCACAAACAAAAATGAACACTCCTTACAATGTTTCACCTTTGTAAATTAACTTTCCTTCTAAGTCTTACAATGATGATCTATGACAAGAGCACATTTTGAAGATATACCCAAAAGGTTTAAAATACTATGTGGTCTGAGGTACATACATGAACAAAAGAGAGATCAAAAATGAAATAGAAGTGTATCCCTGTTGAAATTTCGGCACTCAAAATGTTGAGCACCAACACTCCAAAATAGGTCAAAAATGCCAGAGAACAATGAAGCTCAAAAATCTCTTTTCTCCTTTAAAATTCTTTTTTTTTTCACATGGGGACAAGCCCCAAATCCACACCCTGAACTTGTGTATACTAACTCAAAGATTGTCATACGTCAGAGAAAAGGAAATATTCTGAAAAATAACCATCTTGGTCTTAGTACACACAAGTCTGTTTTTTCAGCTGCAATACAGAACTCACAGTAGTGGGGCCTGACATTTCAAATGGTTCCCAATAAAACGTTTATAGGTAGGATGACCATGCTGCACATTTTCTCCTTATGGGTTCCAACAATATACCAAGCTTCCTAGAAAGGTACTGACATGAAAGTCCCAAAAGGGCAACTTAATAACAGAAATGATATATGCCAAAATAAATGCATATTTTGACTCCTCCAAACAGAACGCTATCTGTAATGTGTGAATTACATGGATTCAGTCATGCATAGCAAGAATCACAAATGTCTACCTTATTCATAAAAATGAAAAATTAGAATGATTACTTTTCTTAATACAGAAAATAAAGCAAAATGTATGATCAGAAGTAGTGGTTAAGAGGGAGTCAATTAAATGTACAAGTAATCAAATAAGAAGTGTTGGGTTTCAGTGAAGCTCTGCCTGGATTCCAGTTGAGCTAAGGCCTCTCAAATTAAGACAGTATGGCATAATTACATTTCCTATAGGTCTGAACAGTGCTCAACATTTGTTCTGACATTTGGTTTCCAACATGGCATTTACAGAGAATATTTAAACATGGGGGTGACTCATACTGTTTACCACAAGGTGTTCATAATGTGTACATCTCAAGTAACCTTTCTGAATGGACAACAGCACTATGTATATACCTTTTGTTAATGTCCCATATAACCTATTTCCCATAACATTTTTTATGATAATCATCTATACAATTCTGAATACATATTGTCTAAAGTTTGAAATGTAAAGCTCTCCTTCTCAAAGACTTCTCATTAGACCCATACATAAGACGGACTCCCTATTTTTCTCAAAGGGTCATAATGCCTTCCATGTTGTGCAAATATTAGCTTGATGGATACAACCGTCTTTCTTATACCCCAAATATTGGCAAATATGTATCTGGTATGTTTGGTCCAGTGTAGGTGTTCTCCAGACAATTAAAAATATTCAGACAAATATAAATAAAAAAAAAGGCTTGAAAGGTAACAGTTTATCTTTGACATATGTCCAGATTAGAAACTTTTTGAAAGGAAGTGAAGAGGATATGAAAGCTTGGCTGGGATAAAAATATAATTCTTTCTAGTATGGCCAGACTGATGACCAGTTCAAAGACACAAGTAACTAACAAAAATCTCAAGGCCAAAAACAATGTCACACCAGTTTATTCCATGGAAATTCAACACAAAATAATGCAAACTCACTAAGTGCTTTCAGCCCAACTGAACAAGGGTCTTCATTGGGCAGCAAGAAGTACCTGACATTCATTAATTAAATGATCTCTGATCAATCAAGCCAGTTAAGTAAAACAAACATGCACACTGGGTGTGTTATAATACCCAAATGTCATTATTAAATTACAAAATGATTTACACTCAAATACAAAATAAGAATATATACAAACCAAAAATGTTCACATATATTAAAGATGCACATAAAAATCCACACAGAAAATGCCCATAAAGGAATATAAAAGAATTAATAAAACAGCACCAGTAATTTGCATCAAGAAGTGAATATGTTAAAATGTGCTGCTTTATGCTTTAGTACCTTTATAATACAAATGTAATCATTAATACCACGTAGTGTACTGGTGTCGAATTGGAGTTGCCATAACTTCTTATGCTCAAGTAAACTGTCCAAATCATCTTCCCTGCCATTAAAAAGGACTTTGTCCTTCATGAAAAAAATAAGCTTTTTAAAAGAAGGACATTTAACTGAATTTCTACTCGGAGTACTAATGGACATGTTCCTTTTAATATTATATAGATGTTCATATATGTTATCCCTCAGTTTCCTGCTCGTTTTGCCCACATATAAGGCCAGGCAGGAGAAACAAGTTACCTAATATGGTTTGGTCAGTTTGGATTACCCTAGCCAAATGTTATCAGACGGATTATTTTCAAAGTTACTATTTGTAGCAAGGAAGTGTATCATGTCCTGGAAACATACTCATCCTTTGGGGATTTCTGACTGGTAATTTTTATTTTTTTTTTTAACAAAGGGTGTAGTACAAGTCACTATAAGCATGTATGACAGGCAAAGATTGAAGCCAATCCCAGAGTCATGTACTATTACATATGCATTACTGGAAAAGCAAAATCTCTACACAATGTGATGGGCACTATGAAAGATGTAGTTATGGTTGATTCTACGAGCTTTATTTCAGTTTTTTGATTCGGATATTGATGACATGCATTAATGTGCCTGGAAGTGCCTCTTTTATCCTTTCATTTTCAAATCTAATCCTCCCAATTCTGCCCCTTTTTGTTTTGTATCATTCAATAAATTACATAAACACATAATATAATAAAAATGCAAGTAAAATTTAAAAAAAAGCTACTGAGTAATTTGCTGCGGTGGTGGTGCGAGGGCTAAGTATGCATATGTGCAGAGTTGACAGACTTGGCTTAAGAATATCTGTAGGCAAAGGAATATAGAAGTTACAAAAGTCAAAGGATCTGTCATTTATTGGTTTGACTGAACTGTACTAAGAGAATTAAAGGATGATCAAAAAGAACATAATATTACCTCTGTCTTTGTTCAGTAAAGCCTTCTAATGAAAATTAAATGCATGGTTAATGAGTCAAGACTAGAAGAGAAGCCTTACATCACACTTCTATCAATTTGTTGAAATGCTGTCATTTGTTTGGTTTTATCCAAGCCCCTTGCTTCAGTAAGCCAGCTGACACAGGAACTGGAATTCTTGATATCCACAGAACGTAAGAAGCTTAAAATTAAGTCTTTTAAACTGCTTTTGATCTTGAATTCAGTTAAGTTCAGGTTCAGAGTTACCAGCCTTATTATAACACCCATACCAATAAAATGAAAACATAGGAAAGAAAGCAGAATTCAAATAAATTTGAATGCTGTTTGAAAACAATAATATGTGCTCACATCTGTTAATAGAAGTTATAATACAGCTGTAGAAGGAATCCACTTCTTTGTGTTTGTCAAGCAGCACCTTAAATCCCCTACAGACAATTACACAGCAGCATTTACAGATCAAACTTATCAAAAAGAAGTCTTCACCCTAGAGTTAACCAAACTTCTACAGTGAGCTGCCTGAGGTTGTTTTTAAATTCCAGCCCAATCAATGCATGTCAAGTATTTAGACATAAAATTCTGCTTGCATTTGTAAGGGAATGACAGCTGTTTCCAGTCTTGTCATCCAGAAAGGATATGTGAATCGAAACCTGCTTCCAAACTACAATAATGGATTGTAGTGAAAGCTGAAGTCTAATTGTAAAGAGTAGTAATGGATTGTGCTCAGAGTAAAGTGAATATAGCCTTTTGAAAATAAATGCAAGGAATCTTGTTATTTCTATTATATAAAACAATGTTAGGTGGATGAATAGCATGATTTATTTACCTTTTATGTAACTGCAAAGAGATAAGCTGAACTTGGCTTATGTTTGCTGTTTCTTAGTTCTTTTTCATAGTGGTGCATAAATGCTTTGCAATTTTATTTGACTCTGAGACTTTTTAATTTTTACCTATTAAATGCAAACCTTTTACAGAACAAAGCTTTATCCATCAGAAAAACTCTGTAGTAGTTATTTAGTAAATGTATCAGACAGTGAAAGATAGATGCAAAGCAGATAGTTTTTGTACTACTACAAATCAAGTAGCTAAGTACTGCATATCATATTACTAAAAACCTCTGAAATGTAGGCAGTCCAAGTCAAATTTGAAGATCATTTTCTTAACTCTTCAGACAGAATTAAAGGTATATTCAAAAGTATGCCAAGTTATGCAGTACTGAACAAAAACAGAAATAATAAAAACAATGAGTCATAAGAATCTGAATTCTCACATCTACTACAGGTCCATGCGTTAAACCACACTGAAAAAAGTCAATGAAAATATTTCTCTTTAAGACCTAATGTGCCACACAAAACCTCAGTCTATAATATAGATCCAATCTACATCTTCTTTAATTTTCTGTATTCACTTGTTTTCATATCACTTTTCTTCCTCTCTAAATATTTTCCAAGCACAGTAACTGTATTACCTTCATGAACTTGGAGTCTCAGAAAATATTAAAAATCCTACAGAACATTGATTTTGATAAGTATGTTTAACTTTAAGATGCATACATTTTCCTCTTCAAATATATGAATTATTGAGTATTATTTCTTACACATTTTTGTCTGCCTTTGAATGCATATAAAGCAATCTTATGCATTATACTATAATTAGAAGTGACATGAATATTGTTTCGCCTATTTATATCTCCCTAATTTTCTACACTTTGTAAAACTTTCACTGTGATGACTTTCTTACTGTATTTCCTCCATGCCCTTTCTGAAACTGGACCATTGCCATCTGAGGCAAAGATCTGAATGAGACTGAAAATTGATAGGCTTTATAATGCACTGCACAGAACACAGAAATTAGGCCCCTGGTTTTCTTAATGACGATGCACTAGAGCCCTGGATTATGTGTTTGCAAGATACATGCAAAGGAGAACATTATAAACCAATGTGGACCTAATAAGAAAAGACTAGAAATGGATGGTAAAATCTTTAGTTCTAGAAGATATACACTTGGTAATTATCTTTGCCAAGCAGAATGATTTTCCAGTGCCCACAGAGGAGCTTGTTTTCTATGAAAGTGCCCAGGTGACTGATATAAGACAGCAGAAACAACAATAGGTGTTACTGCTATAATTTAACTGAACCACGATACCACGCCAAGAACTTTATTAGATAAAGCTTTCGGGTCTACACCCTTCATCAGTATGAGTCATTACAAAAAAAATCAGCATTTAAATAGGAGAATATAAAATCACATGCTTCAGCCCATCCCACTCCCTAATTAACAATCAAAACTAAAAGTAATATACAACTCATAAAGGTCTATATAAAAAATACTAAAAAAGGACAAGAAATCTTACTTTACATAAAAACTCTTCTACTTAGAATAAAACATAAAAATTATTAATAACTTATACAAACATTATATAAGTATTAATATATCTATACACAATAAAGAAGTCACTGGTAGCATCTAACATCCTATGGTGTACTACATCAGGTTCTAGAAACTTGTCATAACCTATTAAAGCCTCTCTCTCTCTGCCTTTTAACTAATACTGGCTTTAAACTAACCGCATTATTTAAGCCTGGGGGTACATCTGCCTGTAGCCTAATAATCCACTCAAGTTCTCTCAACTCCAAAAAATTGTTAATGTCACCTTTCCTTAAACTCACTGCCATTTTACTTAATACCCTAAATTTAAATACATGTCTTTCACCTTTCTCCATGGCATGCTTACTCAGAGCATTTGTAAATACTTTTCTTCTTACTTCAGATTTATGTTCCACTATTCTCTCTTAGTTTTCTGATAATTTTGCCCACATAGAATGATGTACATAAAGTACACGTAGCTAGACACACTATCCTTTCCTCATTACAAGCAGTTAATGTTTTTATAGCAAAGGCTTCTCCTGTTGTTGGATGTTGAAATTTAGTGTCTCCTTCATATAAATCATTGCAACAGGAACAATTATAACATTTAATCGTCCCTCCTAATTCATTTTTTCTTTTAGTTTTAACCTGAAAGTCTTTATAGCATATTTTCTGCTTCAGAGCTTCACAGCTCCTGTAAGCAAACCTTGGTTTATCACCTACAATTGTTTTTATCTCAGGCATAGTCAATAAAATTGGCCAATTCCTTTCTATTTTATTACATACACTCCGTGTATTTAAATTGTATGCTGTCATATACCTCAAAGTTTCAACAACTGCAGGTGAACCGTCATTTGTTTTCTCATTACCAACCACCAATATTGGTCTATAATTAATCTGTCTACCCTCTATTACTTCCTCCCTTATCTTATTTATCAGATGTTTAGAATAACCACTTCTCTCAAACTCTACTGACATAATTTCTACCTGTTCAGAAAAAACATCCTCAACTGTATTCAGCTTACTCAGTCTTATAAATTGTGCTTTAATTATTCCTTTAAAAATATGTGGAGCATGCATACTGTCCCTATTCACATACCTCAAAGCATCTACCTCTTTTCTGAACACCTTAGATTCTAATCTGCTATTAACCTTAAACAACGTTACATCCAAGAAATTCATACTACTAACTGAAGCCTCCATTTTAAACTTTAGAAAGTCAGTTGAGCTATTGAGGTATTGTACATAAGCTTCCAATTCCAATAGGGACCCCTTCCATATCATAAAACAATCGTCCACAAATCTTTTGTAGAACAACATTTTCTCATTTGAGTAACTACTTCCATCAAATATAACTTCCTTCTGCCACTCATAAAGCACAAGATTAGCATATGGGCCCACTGCCACACCTGTAAGCTGCAGAAAAGGTTGTGCATCACAAATAAAAACATTGTGTAACAGAACTACTTCCAAAAGAGAACAGATGGTCTCAATGTCTCTTCCAACCATCCTCACTTCCTTATTCAAAAAATCACGTATAGCGTTAACCCCATAATCATTGGGAATGACAGTGAAAAGTGAGGTGATATCCATAGTAACCATAATATATTCAGCCACATTATTACTCAACTGCCAGTTATAAAGACTACCTAAAAAATCATTTGTATCCTTTAACACAGTGGGACAGAAAGTGCGATATAAGACAGCCACTTAGCATCAATAGTTAAGTGGCATGTTTTGCAAAGGACACAATACTACACTTTTCTACATTTACTGTAATGCCATGGTCCTGGCACCATGTATTCTTAAGTCATCAGCCCTGCTCAATGTAGCATGCAAAGTGATGTCACCATCCAAAGCCTTAGTACATTTTTTCAAAGAAGTTCACTAGGTTAACCAAGTAAAATCTACCTTTCACAAACTAGGCATGTGATATCTTTGCATATGAGATTTATAATAATGCATTCCCTGTTTTGTAGACAAGACTGGTAAGGGTTATTGGTCTATAGTTGTCAGGGTCAGTGGTATAGCAACCCTTATGACAGGGGATGACTACAGCTCTTCTTTATGCCTCAGCATGAAGAATTTTGAAAGAGCCAGTAATTTGTCATGTGTGCAAGGAAACACCCTGGCACATTGTCATGGCTATTTTTAGACATCCCTTTGCATTCTGGAATAGGGATAATAAAGAAGTTATTGTGTGCAGAGAAGATGGGGTGATTGGGGGGGGGATTAGGACTACATTTATTTGCTAATATGTTTGATATGCCCTCAGTGTTTGAGCAGGTGATATTTTTATGTATCAACTTCCTAATATCGTTGAAAGACTTGACTGATCTTGCTAATGAAATCCATTTTTGTTTTATATTTTGCCTTAGTGGATTTGATTCTAAGCTCTTAATTCCTTCAGTTAAGTTATGGAATGTGAGTTTTTAGTTTGTTCCTATAGCTGAGGTGTGTTGTTTTTTGTCTTTTGTTATATAGTCCGTTTGTACCATGGGGCAACTTCAGAGGTCTGTTCCTAAATTTGGCACAGTATTTTTGGTGGATCAGAACTGATGCCTCAAAGCAGGCATTGTGATGATCATAAATGGTCTCTGTAAGTGCAGCTGTGTTGGTCTCAGGGCCCTAAAAGGGAAGGTAGTTTCTGAACTGCATCATGTCATCAGTTAATTACAACACATTTGTCTTACAAAAATCCCTAAAGATAGTCATGTTTGGGTGCATGTTAGGTTGGTTCCTAATTGTGAAGACCACTAAATGGTCAGACCTGACTAACGATGGTGCAACTATAGCATGTTTTTGAGGACCCAGTAAAGCTGACCCATTTGGTAGGAGAGCTCCTTGCCTGGTGCATTGAATTATCACTGATGAACTCTGAAGAAGTGCTGTGCACATTTATATGCATCATTATCAGTCAAAGCAATACCCACTACATGTTATCCATTTCATAAGGATTTGGGCAATCCTATCTAGAGTGCTTCCAGTGAGTGCAGTTTCTTGTTTAGGCTCCTTGTGATTTGTAGTATGACTTTTAATGTACATTTTGATAAATTTTTTTATGTTGGGAGTTTTGTCCTCATAACATTGCCTAAAAAAGCCACTATCGGGGAGGCAAGAGCCTTTGCCAGTAGACGGAATCCCAGAGGGACTAATGAAGATCATCTCTGGCAAAGCATCAAGGCCTATTGATCATCTTTTCCCAGGATGTCAGGTACTGGATCCCCTAGGAATGACACCAAAAACTAATCCAATTATTGAAGTCAATCATTTTCTGTTTGTACAGAGGCATCATTCTGGGTGATGGTAGAATGCTGCTTAAGGCTAGGGACATACTTGCCTGAAACACATTCAGTGAGCTCTATCATCCTGCCTGAGACACATTCAGTGAGCTCTATCATCCTGCCTGAGACACATTCAGTGAGCTTTATCATGTCTCTCTTCATATAGTTGAGAGAGGTACGTGTTAAGTCATTCATACCAACATGAACAATGTCAGTCATAGTGGTACCTGTTGCTGAGAGACTTGAGTGCATGTGTCATGTGGCAGATCCTGGCACCAGACAAGCAACTCACTGTAACTTTCTCCTTATCCACCCTGGTGAGGGGCATATCAGTGTGTCTCACAATTGAGTCTCCTATGACTAATATGTTGGGTTTATTGTTTGGCCTTGAAGGCTGTGAAACACTGGTGTGTGTATTGTGCATGTTGGGCAATGTGGTGTTCTGAGAAGTGTACTTGTGCTTTTGCTTGGGAGGTCTCTTGTGTTTGGGTATATTTCTGGTGATAACCTCCACATATGTGGGTATGTGTTGTGTTGGTGTGGATGGTGTGTGAGGTGTGATGTTTGTGCAGACAGCCTTCCCTGTACCAGATATACTAGCTTGTGAGTGAGAGAGTTTTCTCACAAATTGTGTTCATGGGTGTTAAGAGCAGAGGGTTGTTTGTGTACATGAGGCTGAACATCCATATTTGTCAGAATCTGGAGGAGGACCAAGGGGATTAATGGGAGTAAGGGGATGGATGGTCTGAGGTGGTGTTCAGCTAGGTGTATATGTGTATAGGGGGCTGGGCAAGTTTAGTGTGCTGCTGCCACGCAACCTACCTCACAACCACAGGAGCACACATGCTTGGCCAAGGGAAAATTTGAAGAAGGAATACCTCATCAGAAGTTTACTACAGCTCAGCACCGCTGCGCAATACACAAACAAGCTCAGGCCCGCACAAATATGTGGTTTAAATACCACCAACAGGAGCCTTCCTTAGTGGAAAAAAAAAAACAATGAGGAGCCACACACTGAGCTAACCACCAATCATGTCTCACCAGGCAGTCCAGTTGGCAAAGGGGGCTCCATTCAGTAATATATAATTATAAACCAAAGAATGGGTAAAACATATTTCTTTCCAAATAGAATAGATTAATTCGAGCACAAAAAGGGACTAAGGGCAGCTAGCCTCATACTTACCTATGAACATATGAACCTGTATGAGCAAGATTTTGGGTAGGTAGGGGAAAAGACCAATCATGTGGGTACCCACAGCAGTATGGAGAGAAATGCATATCCCAGATGGCTACAAAATAAGTATTCTAGTGCCAGTGTGCAAGAACAAAGGGGACATCCACAGCTATGGTTATTGCTCCTGTCTTGCTGCATGAAAATGGTAAAGATGCCAGTTGATAAACGAATATGCAGAGTATTAGAATATAAGGTGTGAGATTAGCATTTTGGATTCATTTCTGGATGTGACTCAAGTATGCAACTAACCCAGTGTTTGCAATGACGCAGCTAGTGGAGAAGAAGATATAAATTATGAAAAAGTGAGAGAAAGAAAGCATGTCCAAATGGCATTGCTAGACTTGAAACCATACAAGGTCTCAAGAAATCAAATTTGGGCACTCCTACGATGTTTCAGTGTTCCAGAAACATTGGTTGAATTAGTTCAAGCTAGATACAGGGATCTAATGACACAAGAATGAATAAGCATTATTCAGACTTGCACAGTGCACCATTGGGGGTAGGTATGCACCAGGGTTAGGCTCTGTGCCCATTGCTGTTGATAAAGGTGATGGACTATATTAGCAAACAGGTCAGATAGGACAGATAAGTAAAGTTACTGGATGAAGATGGAATGGCATTAATAGTAAACTAAATGGGAACTTCAGCAAATTGCAGAAGAATGGAATGCAAAGCTGAAGGCACATGGGATGAAAATGACAGTTCTCTTCTCAATGAATGGGAGAAAATAAAAGAAGCTGAAAATTGAGATAGAAGGGAAAACAGTGGACACATTAACAGCTCCAAGTATTTGGGAAGGATGGTTAAAGAGAAATGAAGTGTGAATGAGGCACTCAAACGTGGATTCAAAGGTGCTGCTGTCAACTGGCACAGAGTGTCAGGGGTTGTCTGTGACAGAGGAATGCCAAAGAAGCTGAAAGGTAAGATATATAAAACAGTGGTGTAACCAGTACTACTGTATGGGACAGAAATCTGGGCAGTAAAGGCAGTCAGGTGAAGCAAGAGGTGATGGAGATGAAGTGCCTGAGATGGGTGGTAGGTTGCAAAATGTGGCACAGATGAAGAAATAATGACATCAGAGAAGAAGCCTGTGTAGTTCTAGCTCCAGAGAAGGTCAAAGAGAACAGAATATAGTTGTTAGGGCACATATGCAGGAAAGCAGAAGAAGATTTGTTGAAGATGACCTGGGAGAGACAGGAAAAAGACAAGAGGAAAGAAGGACATCAGCAAGGAGATGGATGGACTACTTGACTGAAGACCTGCGCCAGTTAACCATGATTGTCAGAGAGAGGAGACTGTCACTGAATTGAGAGATGTGCTGACAGTTGACAACTCCTTGACTGCATACAAAAATAATAGGGAAAAAAGGGCTCATTGATGAAGATTGTCTCAAGAGTTTTACTGGTACAATTTGCTTTTGGTGGGTCTCATACTAGTTTCTCATATGGGACAGTATACAAAGAACTGTTGCATTTAGATGAAGAAATAGTTTTTAACATGAATATCAGTTATTGACCATATGACATTAGGTATTATAGATACTGTGAAGTGAATCCAACCAAAATTTTCTTCCATAAAAGTTTAATGTTTGTTGGGCACTCTTGTCAATTTATATTCTGTCCAAACAAAAGAAAGCTGTGCATACAATTTCACTGATGTCCCCAATTTATGTTCTGCAGAATTCATAATAAAATATTCAATCTACACATTTTAGACTGCTGTTCCTTAATTAGTATCTACTGAACTCAAAGTATATGTATGAAGCCATGCACTTTTGAAAGTAACTTGTCAATTATTTCCTACTAGTCTCAGGGCAAACAAATTAAGCTAAAAAACAGATGTTCCATGTTTAATGTTAATGCTTTGCAAAGCAATGAATGATTCTGCTTCATTTGATTACTTTGCGTTTTACTTATTGGTGTTTTTTTTTCCTGTCAAAAAAATTGCTTTCCTTCTGTCATTAATTTTGCTGACATAGGTGAAAAAAAAATGCAATGTGCTCAGGGGAAAATCTAGTCTAATATATTTTTGTTCACTTGATTTTGATGTTTTGCTCAGTGTTTGCTGTTGAATTAAAATTACACTCTAAGTCACTCTACATTCTAAGAAAGTGCTGAGCCAATCAACTATTTTTATTGGTGGAGAGCTTTAAGGGACATAATGTGAATCTAGTCAGTGCAACTGGTGCATCCCCGCTATTTACATGCATGTGTGTACAGTCTTACATATACACACACTCATATGATGTATGTGCGTGTATATATTCATATATATCTATATGGGTCTCTATCAGTTGACTTAGTTCTCAGAAACTCAAAATTCATATGGTCGAGACCCTATGATTGAGTTTTTGAAAACCCGAAGGTTTTGAATGTAAATCGTGGTGCAGAGCGGATAAGGAAAGTTACCCTTTTCCTCACTGTAGTGCAAACTCAGAGTTGGTATATATAATTTGCAGGTGAGGGGCGCAGCTGGGCTTATCCCCTGCAAAAATGTAAAAATGTTATTTTATTTATTTATAAATAACAACCTTGAGATCAGAAAATTTGTGAGGAAAAGAAGCTTCCTAATTTCCCACTGTTATATGATAATGATCTTTATCATTGTCAGTCTTTGATGAACTGTGAGATCAAAGAAAAAGCATCAATGATTTTGGTTTCAATGAACCAGGAATCTGTCATCTCTTGGAACTCCAGATTTACCCCCCCCCACACACACACACACACACACACACACACACGTGTGTGTGTGTGTGTGTGTGTGTGTGTGTGTGTGTGTGTGTGTGTGTGTGTGTGTGTGTGTGTGTGTGCGCGCATGTGGGGGGGTCCATATCATAACATTGACATTTCAGAATGTTGACTTTCATAAGGACAAGAAGATAAGGTCAATGTTCAGAAATGTAAAATGATTTTGGACAGGAAGGCTGCTTTTACAGAATTTTGAGGGGATCGAGGAATTTGCCCTTTTCCCCACTGTAGTACAATCTTGGAGTGGGTATATATAATTTGCAGGTGGTGTGGAGAAACAAAGGGGAACTTGCCCCCTGTAAAATATGTTTAACATCATTATTATTTTTGATGTTTCAGAATGCTGACCCTATAGCCTCAACTTTATCACAGTAGTTGCTCTGAAATGTTGATCTAATAACACAAGCACACACACATATATATGTATACATATATATATATATATATATATATATATATATATATATATATATATATATATATATACATATACATATATATATATAAGTATATTACTTTAAATCGTCAAACTCTGATCAATAGACAATACATCAAACAAGTTCTTCAGCAATCACTATTAACTAAACAAAAAATCTAATTGAAGCGGTTACAGATATAACCAAATGCATTGCATTTTGCAATCATGTAAAACATTTAAAACATGCAAACATATAGGTAGTTATAAAGGTGGTCATTAGGTTATTGCCACCACAGCCATTTTAAACCTAGCCAGGCTTACCCTAAATTTATCAAAATATTGTTGATATAAGTCAATACCCCAAGGGATTTTACAGTTTTGACATAAGCTTGTACACATCAAACATTCACAGCTTGCCCCCATCCATTAGGAACATAGGTATTAAACTAGGGGTACATTTGTGATTACTATATATGTATATGTACATATGCTTTTTGTATTATACATAATACAAATATGTATGTGTGTATACAATGTCTATCTATATACAATATCTATCGATGATATTTTATTTATTTTATATTTGTTTACTGGGAAAGTCTGACTGGGATATAGACCCATTTTTAGGAGAGCCCCAGATAGAAAAGCTCCACATATAACAATAACAAAGTCTAGCACTACAAACTAACAATTCATAATGTACACATTTTGATATTACAGCTTGTTAGTTTTTTCACTTAATTATAAAAAAATATTACTATAGTACAAGAAGAGGTTATATGAAGACAGTATAGCTGTAGCTTAATATATCGCGGCAGCTAAAATGAATAGAAATTTTTACGAGCTTAGATGGCAGCAGTTGTAGAATACATGGGCAAGAAAAAGAGCTGAAGAGAAAGAGATATTCAGGGGAGATGTATAAGGATTAGTAGGAATTTATATAGCTAGTCAGCCTGGACTGGTGCAGGAACAAAACCAAGAGTCATTTAAGAACTTTTTTAGAGCATGTTTGAACTGGCTGAAGTTGAATGTGGATCTAACAGAATGAGGGAGTGAGTTCCGTTTTTTAGCTACTTGGTGTGAAAATAGGGAGTTGCCAGCGGTATTGTTGGATTTGGACACAGAGTAGAGAAGGGTTCTTGTTTCATTTGTAAGCCACGGTATATATGTAGCTTTAGTACAAACTAATCTAGGAGTTTAGAATGTCCAGAAATGTATTGTTGAAGTATTCTACTGTGGCGTCAAGAGGCATGACCTTTGGTGGGGACCAGTTACATTTCTTTAGGGTGCTAATTAGCGCCTGAGTGTTGAAGTTTTTCTTACTGCGGATTTGGCGGTAAATGATAAGTTTAATAGGGTTTCCTTAATAGGTAGATTGACATATGGTCACTGACACTGCCTGGGAGACAGCTACTATGGGGTGTGTCAGTCTCCAGTAGATATATATATATATATATATATATATATATATATATATATATATATATATATATATGGGTCTCTATTATATGAACAAAATTTCATATAAGTGAATGTTCAATGAGCGAAAATCCCGGATATTGTGAGGGACTGTGCCCCCACAACCCCCGCTAAATATATATTCCAACTCTAGATTGCACTACAGTGAGCAAAGGGCAAAAACTCCAATCTTCACTGTACTGCGATCCCACAACACGCACCTCGATGTCCGGGAGTTTCGCTCATTAGAGCGTTCGCTTATATGAACTTTCGTTCATATAATATAGACCCTATATGCACACACACACACACACACACACACACACACACACACACACACACACACACACACACACACACACAGAATGAACTACTGATTTTTTTCCAACTTCTTGCATGAATATGCTTTATGCTTCCTATTTCATTCTGTCTCCTACATTCAGTGCCAGGTATTTTCTAGCATTCAATTATGTTTAGGCACTCTTGCAGCTTGCTGCTTTCATATTATTTATATTTTCTTCATTTTCTGCTTCAAAGCAGTCTTCTAATATTCTTGAGTAGTCCTGTTGTCTCATTCTAACATAAGAAATCCACTTGGTAAAATTTGCCACATTATGCTTCCTCTCTGTCATACAAAATGACAGTATAGGCTGCTGAAATAGCTGATACATCAGTATTTGGAGAATGAAATGCTACCATGTAGAGTGACTACTAGTATATTCTCTTGGGTGGACACACTGACCTATGATGCTGTACAGGAAATGCATATTTGCTTCTTGCCAGTTCCTGTGTTACCTTTATTCTATGCTTTTCCAAAAATCATGAGTTTGATATTATCATACAATAATCCAGATGAGGTATGAGATTGTGATTAACCCATACACACAGATCCGCTTGAAAGAAAACAGCATAACTTTTGATCCTTTATGTTTCTAGTATGTTGCTTTCTGATAAGGTGTTAAGACTACCAAAGACAATAATATCAACACAGTCATATCACTGAAAGTACTGTTCCCTCGCATACCTCTCAACTGTCCAGATTTTTGCCTCATATTTTTTTTTCTGTACTTCATAAAATTTGTGGATTTCCTCAGACAACTGAGAATTAAAGTGCTAAATAAAGAAAGGCATTTAAGTTTCAGACTTTATATCCTTCAGAAATTGCATGCTAATGTAAAACCTTTTATTCTATTAACTTCCTAAGGATGTAGGAGCAAAATTTAAAATGTGCCCCTGATTTTTGGTATTTATCCTCCATTATTCTTGACTTTGTCCAGAATTCTTGCACTATGAAGTTGAGAAGTGTGTTCCTGCATAAGAAAAGAAGTATATGTTTAAAACAATTTCTATTATGACACTACACATAGAAAAGCGCAAATTACTCAAACTTCATCAGATCTGTACCTCTGATAAAAATGTCAGTGTCATTGTAATGGTCATGGGAGTCGAGATTGCAACTACTGTCTGGAAGAGCAGCTTTCAACATGCATAGCATAACTTGGTGAGCTGCACCAGATGGATTGCAATTAGTCATAGATTATTTTTTGGAGATTTTCGAGAATGTGTTGCTTTCTTCTGCAGTGAGAACAGATGAAAACTACTCCTTAACATGTCTGACTGAGTAAAAATATATTTAGTTTGCTGTTCATTTGTTTCTTATTCTCTCATTAATTTTCTTCTAAAATCAAAAGAAAAATGTACATTCTGTGACTGATGCTTCCTGATTCAGCTTGTACTGCAGTCACAGCAAAGAAATGAACATGTGCACCTATACCATAATTAATACTCACTGATCTATGAGCAGATGAATGAAGCTGCAAACCTTGAACTGTAGCTTCCCAATTATTTTCAACTAGTCTCAGAGCAAGTCTTATAGCATATGGACACTAGGACACTAGAACAGTTAATATTAAGTGATGCAGATGTTAGCACTACTGCATCATAGCAGTCGGGATTATTGTTTACTTCTTGGCTATAGTGCTTTCCTTGCAGACACTGCATGCCTTTCCTGTGTCCATGAAGCTTTCATCATATTATTCAATTTCTCATATTTAATTAGTTTGGAGGGTTATTCCCAAATGATCTACACTCAACCACTTGCACACGCTAGATAGTTGTGGACTACACCCCCCCCAAAGACTGCAACAGGGTAAATACGACATCCAGCCTTGCAAAAACTTAGAAACATGTCCTTTTACTCAGTGTAAGGAGAAATTGCTGGTTCATTTTGTTATCCTAATCATGCTGTGTTCAAAATGGTACACGTTTAATGTCTCCTCTCTGCTTGGTCAGTACTTAGTGGTCGCCTTTTTGTCTGCTTTTCAGAACTAGAATCAAAAATAGCCTCCATTGCTCCTTAAATATTCCCCTCCCTTTTCCTCTCTAATTAATGAGCTATGCCTTACTCTTGCTGGCAGCCTGCACTTTCTTAATTGCTCTTTCCAACCACTGCTTTAGTGAATTGCCCTCTTTGCCCCCTTAGGCAGCTCTATAGTGCTTTGCCTTTTCCCTTTTTCATACCCTGAAGTTTCCCCTGATAATGACTTGCTGTATGACTGTTATGTCTTTCTGGCCTTAGTGTTTGAGTCTACTACTTTTTAATACTACACGGTCTAAGATTTAGTCATGAAATTATACTAGTAAGCACCCTTAGTTACTTGCATGTAAACTGTAACAGTGCCAGCTCTAGTGATTGTTTTTGACTATGTACTGGACCTAAGGGGCTAGATTCTGCACTGTTAGCCTTCGAGTAGCCATGGGCTCAGATTGCTACCCTACCCTACCCTAATTCCCACCCATCCACCCAAACTCACCCACCCCCACCATAACTACATTTATACTTCCCAAAGCACACACTCCATGCATATAACCAAGCATATAGATTACAGCCACCCTATTTACTCTTCCCTCCTGTGTATAGCTAGATTGCATCACACCACCTTTCTTCCGGTCCTTCCTTCCTCATCTCCTTTATGTCCTCCCCCTACTATTCCATCCAACCACCTGTATTTAAATAGCAATACCTTAATTTATTCTACTGATCACTCCTTATTAAATGCTTCAAACCTGCTTTTCTCTACTATAACTATATTACACTGCCCTTTTACTATCTCTAATTTCAATATCTATTCTTGCCCAGCCCACATCTTAAAAGACATCATTGTTATCCATCCTCACTGTCAGCTTCAGAACAGTACACAATAATTCTAAATTATCCCCAGCTCACCCTGCTGTGGTACCCAGTCTATAACCTATCACATCCCATCCATTCTTTAATTATAAATACACTGAAGAAGAACCCACACTACACACAAGTGATTTAAAGATGAAAACTAAATATAAAAAAATATTTCACTACTCTCACCTGTCAACTAAGCTTGCTCTTGATGGCAATATACATTCTAATCCTGGACACACTGCACATTTGCAACTCTACCACATTTGCTATCCCTAGTACTCTTCTTCCACCCAACCAAGGAAATAATCTACTTCTGATTAACTTAAATCTTAGGAGTTTCTACAAGAAACTGCCACAGTTGCATGCCTATATATTCTCATACATCTCTGACTTACTAATAGCCCCAGAAGCCTGCCAAAATCCTGGTATTATAGATCAGAAAATTCCCCCTCCAAGTAACAATATAATTAGAAATGATAAACAGCATAAGAAAGTTGGTGGCATGGCAGCGATATACAAAAAATACCTTGAAATCACTTCCTAACCTCTTACCCATCCCAGCTTTCCTAATGTTGAACTAATTATCATTCTCCTGCAAATCAACAAACATACCAGCATATGCATCACTGCCATATGTATCCCTCCTAAAACATCCATTACTGTATTGGATCTCTCATAATATCAACAAGGAAACCATCATCATACATGACATTAATATTGACTACCTACTTATCTCTGACTCTCCCACACTCTCCAAAAACCTCTTTGGTTCAATCCAAATTATCTCTACTTCTACTAGAAAGACTAATGCAGTAATAGGGAGTCTAAATTTCACTGGATCCTCACCACCACACCCAATGAAATTAACATTACTCACTGCCTACCAGCCATCAGTGACCATCTACTGACCTTTCTCAAGAGACAATCTAGTTTTGCACATACATACATACATAATCAATAATAATGTGTGTACACTCTTCTCCTTCAATAACACCTTCATTAGCTACCTCAACAAATACAACTGGGATATTCTAAAATGCTTACCCCAGATGATGCTGTAAGTAGCTTTAACAACACATTTTTTAACATACTAAATGGACCAGTTCCCATCAGATCAAATTGAATCAAATCCAGTCGCACCCCATGGCTTACAAGAGAATCCACGCAACTCGTTCAAAGAGAGGTTAGAGCATGTAAAGCATGGCCAAATGACAGAACACCACAAGAATGGCAATATTTTAGGCAGTATAGCAACCTTTCTAAACAAAAAAAATCAGATCAGACGAAACTAAATACTTTTCCACTCTCCAAAACAACCACCAACAGAACCTTAAGCTTTCTGGAACGCAATCAAAAGACTATCACACCCAGGCCAAACTATGATTCCTTCACCAACTACCATCAAATCAGTCCCTATACCCAATTAAATACACATTTCACAAACTGTCTCCTCTCCCTACTTAAATTATTCACCAGCCTCACTATCCCAAACAATAATCATCACCACCAAAATTGTTTCTCCAGCCAGCCAGTACCTATTACTTCTGTCAACATACACCTCATAAAACAAACAAAAAAAGATCCACACCAGCTGCTGACAACCTGCCACCAAAATATCTCAGAATCACTGCAGATGCTATAGCATAGCCTGTATCTATAATCACAAACCGATCAATTACAGAAAGCTAAGTCCCTGCCACCTGGAAAAAATACCACAGCATACCTCGCCTTAAAGGGTTAACATCCTCCAACCTCTCAATTACCAACCTAAAGCCATTCTACCTCCACTCACCAAAATATTAGAAAAATGAATCGATTCCCAACTAGTTTTCCATCCACACAATGACAGTCTCCTCTTCAACACTCAACATGGCTTCAACCTCACCAAAGCACCACTATTGCTCTGTTCAGTTTTACCAAAACCATCAACTCTAATAGAGACACTGGCAACTTAACATATTCCCTCTTCTTAGACATGTCAAAAGCATTTGACAGTTTCACATCAATGTCTGCTCCCTGAATGATATTTACCATTCTCCTATTCATCCCTTAGCTGGTTCCTCAGCTACCTCATCAACAAACTCCATGTTGAAAAATAGAAATGAGATCTCTCTCCCTTTCTGTCTCTGCTGTTTTACTTCAGGGGATCTATTTTAAGCGCTTTCTATTCAACCTATTTACTAATAGTCTTCACAAAGCTTCCAAAGATGTCTCCACAGTACAATGCTCATATGCTCTGAACCAAGTCTACCACTACTCCACAACATGAACCTGGACTCCTTTTTGTCAGTTGAGGCCAGGCTAGATAACTTCCAAACACTTTTAAATGCTAACACAAAATAAATTACTGATGTTTTTACCCGAGTCTTTGTCAGCACAGAAACAATCTTTCAGCATAACATAAGCAAATACCTCATCTGAACCAGTTACCAACACAAAGCTTCCTGGTTTGTTAATTGATGACAAAAACTAGTTCAACACATCACTCAAGCCATCAAGAAAGCTCCCCAAAGTTGTGCTTCCTCCACAGAAACAGACTATCACTTTCTACTCTAAGAATTCTTTAGCAACATCTTATCTTCTCTTTTCATGTCTCTATGCAGCACCTATCCAAACTAAGTCACTTCATCTTAAAAAATAGTTACATTTGCATCCAACTTACTTAACAGTTCACACCACTGCTGAGCACTGAAGCACCTACATTGGTTCAAAATATCTAATTACCTTGCCTACTCCCAGCTGCTTAGTGCCTAGAAAATAATGCACATACCAGACACCTGGTCATCACTACAAGGCATCATCAATCACTACTTTCCTCCAAGGAATCTCCACTCTAATATCTCCTGAACAGGACCATGGCTCATAACAGTGCAGTCAACTCAACCTGTGCTTTGCCAAGCATTAGAACTTTATCCCACTCACCCTAAAATAAGACAACTTTACAACAAATTTCAAACACAACCTAAAGCAACACCTAACTTCCTCATGCTCTCATCCTAACTAAAGCCAGCTTTCCTTCCATTTTTCTTTCACTGCCAATCTTTGTCAGTCACCCTGAAACTTTCACCTTTCTTATACCTGCTTCTTTTATCCCCACTATTGCTCCTTCAACTAACCTCTATTCCTAATTATCACCTACTAATATCGTCTCTTTACCTAACTCATCTTACTTGTTTACTGTTATCGTAACATCTCCACTATCAGAACTTTTTCTACTTTTACGTTTTTTTCTTAACTATTTCTGCTTGTACCGTTCCTCCTCCTCTTCTATTTTCTGTCCCTGCACTAGTGACATCCTATTTCATTAATATCAATATACATATACTGAACCGATGTACACAATCCTTATTTTGTAGTTTCTGCTGTTACATGTCAACATATCTGACTTGTGTAAAATAATTTTACTTGTAAAGTATATGATAAACGTCTTGACTATTTGTCTGAATACTACCTTCAATCTAATGCTTGTAAAGCTTTATTTTTATTGTTGTTCATTGTAAATATGTATTTTATGTGGAGCTTTAATCTTCAGGCACCTGCTGAAAATGGGACTTGTGTCCAGTTGAACCTTCCCAGTAAACAAAAGACAATAAATACATTCCATTGCATACAGGGAATCCTTTAAACTGGCCAAAAGTTTTGCTGTGTGTGTACTGTACAGCTATACCAATGCATTCTGCACTGATCTCAAGCCCAATATAAGAGACTACTTTTCTGTCTAACGTTCATTTGTTGCTGGCATAGGTTCCAGCTGTCCATGATGCTAAATAAGATAAAATAGGCATCAGAAAATGAAAGCACAGATGGATGAATGAACAACTCTCTCATAATAAATGCTGACTTATTTCAAACCCATAAATGCTTTATTTCTTTTCCATACTCTGCATATTATTATTACTGGAACTGCATCCTTCTCTCAGCATTACTGGTGGCATTTTGATTCTAAAGTCTGCTGAACTAAGAAAAATAAATGCACAAATGTACTGGCTGGAAAATAACATAGTGCAGCATATTTTACTCACTTGAATTTTTTTTTTCAGTCTTTAATTTCGCTTACTTTGTGAATGCCAGTCTGATTTAGTCTGATAAATTCTTGATAACATGTTCACTAATTATTTTATTATTGAACTTTGTTAGGGAGAAAATGTGCAGTAATGTATTGCAATTTGTTCACCAGGTTCATTATACTGAATTCCTCCGTTGCTCATATAGAGTGAGCTCAGATTTATCCTTTTCCTATCTCTGGTTGTATAAATCATGCTTCACTCAGCCGCTCCTCTGCGTTCATTTGCATTCTGGCATCCTTTCATATTTCTTCTTACTGTTTACTTTCATGTTATTTTTCCTATTCTTTTTCTGCTTTATCAAGCAATCTCCTAGCACTTTACAGTTATCCTGCTGATTGAGGTAAGAAAGTTACTTGGTCAAACTTGCCAGAGCATACTTCGTCACTCAGCTGTTGAGGAGTTTACAATGTCAGCCTATGTGGAGTAAGCTTGAAGGTAGATTTCTACTAGGTTCCTTCTCCTGGATGGTCAGACTGAGCTATAACACTCATCCTAAATTAATTTAATACAGATGAGGTTAGTAGACTTCCGTAAGTCTATATTCACAAATCCACTACAAAGGCATGAATGCTTCCATGGCAAGTCTTGCTAATGCATTGGTCTGGAGAATATCAATTACAAAGATAAGCATTTAAATCCATTTAGGTGTATGTTTCTTAACTGACAGTTGTTGCAGAGGGTTAAGGTTGTGAGCTGTAGTCCCTAAAGTACAGGGTGGACAACCAGGAATTTGGGCTAGATTCTTCAGTGGTTCTCTGGACTGCAAGCCTAGTAACTATCTATTAATATCACGATCCAGAGAAGTTATCCTACCACTGTGCTCTCTCATTATCAAATCGACCATTGAATATAGCACCTCTTTTGGTATGTACAAATCCAAACATATTGATCAACTAAAAAGGTCCCAGTGATTTCTAGCCAAGTAAATTAAAGGTCTTAAGTACTTCAAATACACCTGATAAATTAGCATGACTCTCACTATACTCAATAGTCTACAGATTGTTGAGAGGTGACTTCTGTCTTTGCTTTTCAATCCATGAAAATCCAGTCCTATTTAACTCATTACATCTGAGTGACGCCTCCAGGTGCATCTGCAGTTAACTCCTACTAACACCTTTAGGTGTCAAATATTGCTTGTTCATATTTGCATCAATAATTCCAAAACCATGCTATGTACAAGGTTTAAAAAGATGTCATCTTAAAGCTTACACAATAGCAAGCTCAACTGCATTAATATTTGACCTCTGTCTAGTGTGGTTAAATAGATATTAACTGTTGTTTTTATGATATTAATTTATATAGGTATATTTTCTGGGTCTGTATTATATATTCTAAGTTTCAAAACTTTGAACCTCATATGTTTGACAACATAAGCAAAGTTTGAAACATCGAAAATATAATAAAAAATTCATACTTACCTCAATGATCTGAGCAGCAAGCCCCCCTGCACCCCCCACACCCCCTACTTAAATATACCAAATCTGAGATCACACTTCAGTGCAGAAAAGGGAAATGTTCCCATTCTGTGCCATACAGAGCCGTTGTTTTTCACCTTCGAACTTTTTAAAGTTCGATCATATGGTGTCGACCATATGACATTCGAACTTTAAAACATTTGAATAATTAATAGGGATCCTATTTTTCACATTTTTTCTAAATAGCTCAACAACCAAGTAATACAGTCAGAACTCCTTAGCTTCATCTGAGAGCTCTCAGCTATATTAATAAAATTCTACTGACAGCATGTATGTAATGTAAGTGGTTGCTGAGATATTGTAAGTTATTCACAAAATATTACAAATGTAATACTGTTTTTACTGTGACTTATAAAATTTGGTTTAAGACCTAACACCTAAAGAATGCAACCACTATATAGTTTGTGCTGAAGAGTTTGCCATTCATATTGCTTTCATAATATTTAAGGGCCCAGAGATATGAACATTTGTTTGAAATGTGAGGACATAATTTGATTACGTGAAAAAGTTTAGGGTCCATGCATTGGAAGTTACAGTTCAAACTTCTTGAGTTCCATTGGAGTGAATGAGTTAACCTCCTGTTTCCTTGTAAACCAGTAGCTCAACAAACATACACACTAAAAAACTAAATCTATACCAAAAACTAAAAAAGACTTACTGGTGGGATAGAATCCCAACTAAACCATCCTTGCAAATGTCCCTGTTTTGGAAGAATGTGTCCGTTTTCAGGCCTGATTTACCGCTGCACATGATATACCTATTTTTGGAGATATGTCCTTATGTTTGGTCTTGAGTTACCCTTTCACACAATTTTTTGAATCTCTTTCATCACACATATCATCTGTAGATGTACACAGAAAACAACATTACGTAAATAACATACTAGTAACATCGATAATTCAAAAAAATGAGGATATGGACAGTACACATATTACATCTCCCTTTATCAGAATGAAAAATTAATAACCTAGTGTAATAAAATTTTACAATATATTTCATTAAAGTCTACAGATTTTAACAGTCTCTTTGATAAAGTGCCGATATTTTTCCATAATACTTTTCTTTTTAAATATGTTTCTGAGTGGTATTCCACATTCCCATTGGAAGTGGTAAGAGTTATGTGCTATCTGGTATTCGAATTTTATACCAATTAAACATCCAAATTTTTGGTTGGCTGTATCTACTTTTCAGGGGCCTTTGCATTATTTTCAATATCTGCAAGTTGAATAGTATGAACTAAACATATTTCTAGTCTATGGAATAACATATCACAACAGGTCAAAGATAAACAAACTACTATTTTGTCTACCTTTAAGGTCAGTCTTGATGACTGGATGCAGGAGACAAATTTACATTACGGTTATTATGTATGGTCCTGCTCAATTTGGGAGGTAAGCACCAACAAGTGTTTAAAAAGGGAGGCAAAAATGTTTAAATTTGTTTGGCTCATGGGTTCCTATGTGTTTACTAGGCTAATGAGCACAAGGGCCTTTTTAAGCCAGGCCATGCATCCCAAATCTATGACAAGTTCTGATACCCTTGATAAGTGTAAGCAGGGGCCTGGGAGGTGAAACATGTACAGGCAAGGTCCTGAGAAATGAACCACTTACAGGCTATTTGCGTCCATTAGAGGTGTAGGTGCCAAACCAGGGATAAATTTCTTGTTCCCCATCCATGTAGTCCAAGTTACACTTGAATTGGGTTAGGGAGGAACTCTGCTTTGCATGGATGGGGAGCCTGTTCCTGAGATAAGGTAGTCTCTGAGATACATACCTGCATTTCCAGCAGATCCTATTTATATCACAGGCAATGTTTAAGTCTTTAGAACAGGTAATTCTGGTGTTGTTTGTTTTGTGAATATGCAGGAGGTCCATTAGAGTAGGGTCTGACAATGTCTTGTATGCCGGGCATAGATCTCCCCTCAACAGCCTGTAGGAGAAAGAATATGTGGATGGAGCCTTCTGGTGGTCTGCATAGAGCATGTTGCTTATGCCCTGTATTTACTTCTGTGGACATGCCATTTGTTGGATATGCCTGGTTAGGTAAATACCAAAGACGTCATTGTACTCAATGATAGGACTGATGAATGCCAAATAGAGTGGAGCAATGACTTCCTTGGAACTAGATGCCATACCCTTGTTTATAAATTGCACAACACAAAAAGATTTCCTCACTACTATGGGACATGTGATGGTCAATGTCTAGATTACTGTTTGTGTGTGTCCCCAGGTCTCTGACTACTGGGCCAACTCTTAGGGGTGTGTTGTCAATATGATAGTTACCAGGGATGGATGACTTCCCGAAGAGGATACTATTATGCAGTTCTTGGCATCTGGTTTTAGTCCATGGCTCTGGTACCAGTTGTTTGTCTGTGTCAGACCTACCTGAAGAATGTTTGTGTCAATAGGTGACTCCTAATTTGCAATCATCTGTGAATTTAGTCAGACAGATTCCACTGACATTGACTTTAGAGGGCTGATCCCTGTGGGACTCTGCTTGTGACTGGAGTCTTTGTAGAGATGGACTCCCCAAGTCCAACTTCCTGAGTCCTGTCTGTGAGCCAGCTGGTTATCCACCAGGTGACATAAGTGTTTGTACCTAACCTCACAAGTTTGTCAGCAATGCCTGAGTGAGGTATTGTGTCAAATGGCTTGGCCAGATCATGTTAGGCAGTATCGATTGTTTTGCCCTCATCCATTGCTTGGTGACGTTCTCAAAGAAATCCATCAATCTGAGTAGACATGATCTGCCCTTGATGAAACCAGACTGGGTTGGGTCCAGTGTCTGGAGGATTCCTATGTCATTACTGATCATTTCCATGATAATTCTTTCCATGGCTTTACATATGAGACTAGTGAGACTTATGGGTCTGTAGTTTCCAGGGTTTGTAGATGGCACAACTTTGTGGAGATAGATGACTGTTACTGCTCTCCATTCATGAGGCATGAAGCTTGTTTGGAGGCTAAAGTTAAATAGCAATTCCAGATGGCCTGATAGATCATGTTCCATGCTACTTAGAAGGCATTGTGGCATACTGTCTGGACCCATGGATGCAGTGTCCTTGGCCTTAGAGCATTAGGTACCTGTTCCCTAGTGATACTAGGGGAGTTGTATTTGATGGTATATACTGAGGGAAGGTTGTTGGGGAGAGAGGGGTAAATATGGAGCTGAATTAGTCAACTCGGAGTTTGGTATGTCTTCTGGCTCGGTATAGGTGACTATTTACAGTGAGCTCTGCACACAATTGTGTATTGCAGACATAGCTAAAGACTGACTTGTGGTTGTCCTTGGTCTGGTAGGCCAAATTTACCTTAAATTTGGCTTTGATAGACTTTATTAGTCTTCAGAGTTGTTTGTTTAGTTTGATGAGAGTGTTTGTTATCCTGCTGGGTGCTGCACCTCCTAATTTTTACAATGATTTCCCTCCTTCTGTTATACAGCATATTAATGTTGTGATTCCAAAAGGGTGGCTTTTTTTTTTTAGTTAGTCCTGGTGGGAAAAGCTGTCTGTATGCAGCTATTAACATGCTTGGATAAGGTTTCTGTGAACAGTTCTGTATAGGCAGTAGTGTTCTCATGGTTTAAAGGGCTTGAAATTTTGGCAGGTTATCACTTAGTAGGAAGTTAGTCTTAGAGTAGTTCCTGAATATTCCATGGTTAGGTGGGGTTGCAGGTTTTATTTTTACTTCTAAGCAGACCATTTTATGGTCTGACATTACCAGAGAAGGCATTACCCTAGTGGGTATGCAGCACTCTCCCATATTAGTGAGGACCAGATGTACTATGGTTGCACCGCTTGTTGTTGCACTGACAATCTAGTCCAGGGAGTTTGTGTTTTCAACATCTAGGAACCTCTGTGCTTGTAATGTTGGTGTCATATATGATTCCCAGATAATAATGGGGTAATTAAAGTCACCCATGAATATAATGTTGGATGGGGAGTGTTTCCAATAAGTTTAAATACATTGTATGGGTTTCCTGTGTCACAGAGAAGAACCTATAGCTTGTAAGGAAGTGGTATTGGATTTTGCCTATGGCGATTTGGACATGGAGAAGGTCATGTGCATTGTCCTGCTTGACCAGCCGTGAGGTACATATTTATTTTTGATGTAAATTGAGACACCTCCACCTTTAAACTCTGTGTAATAGCTGGTCTTAAATGTTTGGTAGGCATTATAACCTTGTACTGTCAATGTGGTGTCTGTGGCTCTAAAACATGTCTCAGAGACCACACAGATGTCAGCATTCTCTAGGGTGAAGAGAAGTACTAGGGAGTGAAGTTTTTTTTTAGACTCCTAGCATTGAAATGTAACACCCTTAAGATTTTTTGGGTTTTGATTTGCTATAGCAGAAGTACTTTCAGTTAGACAGTGCCTAAAAAAAGCACTATGGGGGAAGACAATGTATTAGCTAATAATTGAAATCCTGAAGGGGAGAGGTGCAGACCATCCCTGGCAAAGCAGGGTGATCTGTTGACTATCGCCTTCCATGCTGACAAATATTGCACCCCCTTAGAATAACATCAGAAACTAAGCCGATTATTAAAGTCAGTCATCCTTTGTTCATATTCTGGCTTCATCACTGGAGAATGTAAAATGCTGCTCAGTTCTAGGCTCATACCAGCCTGAACACATATTCCAAGAGCTCCATGTTGTCTCTCTTCATATAGTCTAGAGAGGTATGCCGTAGGCCATTTACACCCACATGGGCTATGACTGAGTCATCCTGGTACTTATGGATCAATGACCTCGGTGTCTACGTAATGTGGCAGATCCTAGAACCTGATAAGCAACTAATCGTGACTTTCTCCTTACTCATCTTGGTAAGAGGGACAATAGTGTGCCTCATAATGGAGTCTCCAATGACCAGAATGCTTGGATTCTGTGGAACCTTGCCTTATAGGCTTAGAAATAGAGGTCCCATGAGATGTGGCTGTATGTATTGATGTGGGTGTTGTTTTGAAAGTGCATTTAGGGTTGATGAGGGTGTTTGTTGTGTGTACTTCATTTAGGAGATCTTTGGGTTTTAGGAAAGTTTCATTTAAGTGCCACACTATATGTGGGTCTGTGGGTCTGCTTTGAATTGTGTGCGATGGGGGCAGCATGTCTACTACTGGCAACTTGAGTGACATTAGGAATGTTTTTATGTGAGAGCTTTGCCTCCAGGGACATTGTGTAAATACATCTCTCTCATACCATATCAGTTTGTTATAGAATTAACAGATTGTCAGTAAACATGAGGCAATTTCTACATTGCCTCAGGATGCTGATATCCGCCAAGTGGGTAATGGAGATAGTGGGAAGGTTTATATCCATAGCAACAGACCCTTGTTTACTGCTTATACAGTTGTAGTGAGAATATAATGTAATGTCAGGAATATCTGGTTTGCAGCTCTAGGGGCAGTGCTTGTCACTGCAAACTAGTTGTCCTGTGTGCAACTAGGTACTGGTGAAATTTCAATGGTGATTTTATAGGATAAATGACAACTCAAGGTGTGTGTGGCTATACAGGGCACTGCCAAACACGTGAGGGGAAACTAATAAGTAGAGCCTGATGATTTATAGATTAAGTATTTGGGCAGATATTCTGAAGTTATAAGCAAATCAAGCATTACTTTCTGAAAAGAAAGAATTAGCTCAAGAAGGATGAAAAAATGTGAGTCACCTGAATGGCTACTGCCTGACAACTGCTAGTGCTGGTCTCATCCCAAGTTCACTCTGCTGGGATACAATGCTCCTTTGCTTCTAGTCTCACCAGAAGAAAAACAGAAGCACCAATCCCAAGATGAGAAGCAGGCCATAGCCCAATGGTGATCCACAGTCTTGCTCCAGATGATGTAAGGGTCTGTCAGCTTGTTGTAGCCCTTTTCTGGCAGATGCCTTGAATAGCAACCAGGCCAGTCATGAAGGTCAAGCATAGATACTCACGTCCCAACCAGAAAGAGTCAGAATCTATGCACTCTGCTCCTTCTCTCACCAGGAGCAAAATATAAGCAGAAATTCCAAACTGGCACCTATGAAACAGTTATTAGGCTTTCCAGTGATCAGCAGTGTCCAGCAAATGTTCCTATACTCATCCTCTCACCAGGAGAAAATCAGAAGCACCATTCCCAATATGACTACTGAGAGACAGAATGTGGGCTTAAAGGAATATATAGCAAGATGTATTATCATCCCCATGATCACTTGTATAGCATGTTCCTATATTGCACAACAGCCCTTATTCCTATGACATTTTTTAGTTTATTTACATATTTGTTAACTGGTTAGGTACACTGGTCAACACACCCTTTTCAGCTGGGCTAATGATGTTGATAAAGCAGCTTGGCTTATGAAACCAGCATTGAGAGTTCATACAGTAATGATGAGCTAGCTAAGGGGATTAAGAGGGACACCTAGATGCTTGAAGACTTGGAAAACTGTAATTTATTTAACTAATAAGTGAATAACAGATATTGCATGTACCAAAGCAATTGCAGGGACAAGAATAATTTTGTTTTTTCGTGATGTGGCTAATGGACTATTGGATGGAGAGCAGGCAAAAGCCTTTCTCTAGCTCACTACCCTAATATTTTTTGTCCTAGTGTCAGTTAAGGGCACTCATATGTCCTGCTGACAAGAAAGACCTTATGGACAATGTGTAAAACATAAGAGACTTAATTTTGGGGCAGGGAAAACATACCCCTGTATGAAACAAGTAAATATATAGATAGATAAATAGATACCTATATATATATAAAATGTAATGCTCATTGTGAATACTTTTCACTATCAATGTCTGGCACTAATAGTACAGAGGAACACATCAGAATACTTGCTGCTACAGCAGTAACTGGTCTTCAGACTGAGTCTCACTGTACTGGTTACTTAACAATTTTCTGAACGGATTTTATTGTTTGTGTCTATCCCTGTGTTTTACAGTATACCATCTGAGAGCATTTGACAATCTATTGCCATTCATTTCCACCACCCACTTTACTCCACTCAGCTAAATACCTGGCATTTTGGAAAAGAGGTACCTCCTATTGCACGAAAAGGTAAAAGCTGTCTTCAACATCATGTCCCATGGGCAGCCACTCCAGAGTATATTGATACCCATGTATTCTACCTTCCTAATATGCTTCTTAGATCTAATCTTATGAAAAAAAATAGCTGCCTTTTGTCACAAAGGATGGAAAGTGATTTAACATTGATTACTATGCAAAGTAATTAAAAGAATGAACTGATCTTACAGCATGTTCAGAATCCCACCATGCCACATCAGTCTGGTTATTAAGCTACTTCTAATCAAACCATCTGTATCTTTGATTGTCTACACATTCAGCTTAACAACTTCTACTTCTCTTTTCTACAACTAAATATAATGAAATACGAATACAACTGACCTCCTTGACCTTTTGGGCCAGAATTAAGGCTCTGCAGATATGAATAAAAATATGCAAATCTGCTCATTCTTTTAAAAGATCCAAGGGGCTTGAACATCTGTACCCTAAGATGGCCTCTCTGCTTTTGACACAAAAGGAAGATGATGCAGTAAATATATTTCATATTATATTATATTAATGTGACTACATTTTTTGTTGTGATGTAAAGGGGTTATTAACTTAACTCTGGGGTCAGTCATCTGAAATGTTAAGCAACACTGCTTATTTTGCATTAAAGAGAGTCATAAATAGTAGAATAAGAAAAAGGATTACAATTTTCCAACTAAACTCCAGTAATATATTGACCAGAATTTGCAACATTGATCTTTGATGAGTGAATGGAAGTCTGATATCCTGAGATGATTTGTAACCAAATTAACACCCAGACTTGTATTACTTATAAAACTAATGGCTTAAAAATAACAGTATGCCTGTTAACAAGGATGTATTTACAGCAATGCTTATTTTTTTATAATGACTGCATTGTTGAAGATACTGATATTACTCATTGTCATGTACAAGAAAGTAACCATTACCTGCCAACGAAGGTCTGAGGGTCAGGATATGTTTTTGACCTCTTGCAGATTGTGAGTGTTTGATGAGAACATATCTCTAATGAAAAAATGAACATCAACTCTTATCAATGTACTATACAACCACCTTTTTTTACAGCTTCAGCCTGAAGTACTTGCAAAGTCTTCCCACTGTAACTAGTGCTACTCAGCTCCAGACAGCATCATGTTCACTAAGCTAAATTCAGTTGTGAAAGGGGTGTGCCTCACATTACTTTAAACAGTTCACTTGCCAGCAGTCGACAGGTGGACTGACAGATAGAAAACCCGGTTATTTCTCAGATCAATGAGAAGGTCCTGTGCAGGACTCCAGTGGACTGAGAATGGTCAATGTTATATTTCTTCAAAGAACTTTAAAGGGTAATTTTCTAGGAGACACTGTAAATGTTTTGGGAATAAGAATTAATATCTCAAATAAGACTTTAAAAGATGCTGAGATCCTAATCTAAAGGGACCATATCAGTTCTGTAAGAGCTAATGAGCAGAACACACAGCTCAATGGACCAAAACAATAGCATGTAAAACATAAGTAAAGATGTAGCAATCATGAACCAAGATGAAAAAACACTAGGCTGAAAAATAAACCGTCACAGCTAAATAAGGTCTTAAAATTAATTTCTAAGAACACCACCCCAAACATTGCCTTAGTAGCGATTTTCATAAATGAGTTTTATGTTCATGCAACACTGGGTATAATTTGGTAGACACGCCCCCCCCCCCCCCCCCCCCAGTGTATAGTACTGACAATTAAAATTTATTTAGATACCTGGGAAACAGAGTGCATAACTCCCCTCTACTTTAATCACAATGTAGCAATCATTCTCGCTGCACTGGTTACTTTACTATTTTCTGAGCAGATTTTGTTTATGTCTATCCCTGTGTTTTACAGTATACCATCTGAGAGCATTGGACAATCTATTGCCACTCATCCCACTACCACTTTACTCCACTCGGATAAATACCTGGAATCCTTTTTCTTGGCGCAACTGATCATCAGATGACTATCATCCAAATTTAATGATGTTACTATATCCTTGCATTCATAAGACATTTACAAACAGAGCTCCCCCTTTGGGGTGCACCTCACCATATATATAATTTTGTAAGGAACCTCTGAAATCTTTCAAAAAGAACACAGGTTTAAAATTGCTAAGCTACCAGAAAAGAACACAACTACTGCCGATGAGGCTCCTCAGAAGAGATCTATGCCTTGTCTTCTGAGCAATCAGGGACATAGCAGTCTAAAATATTATGTACCTTTACAAATCAGTCACACAAATACCAGAACAAGGATATTTAAACCTACTTTAACAGTTAAAACAAACAAGGTGTAAAGACAGAGTTGTTACTCAGCATCTCCCTCACTTCTGGAATGGACTCACCTTGCAGATAAAGTACAGTGATGCACTATCTGCCTTCATGCAGGACTAAGATAACTGGGTGGGTATTCATAAATACACTAAAGTCATAACCTGCCTAGCCCTATTTTTGAGGAACAGTAGAGATTAGGATAGGAACTGGCAAGGTATCATGGTTGTAAGACTCAGTAGCCTTGAACTGCCTATGCTTCCTAAACAGAAATAGGTTTGATCATTGATAAAAGACTACTAAAGTTAATGTCCATCTAGAGAAGGGCTGAACAAACACTATCCCAGAAAATTAACATAATGTTGGAAGACCAGAGTCCAATAAAATATGGTGCAAAAAATCTACCTTGGTATAATAGGAAAGAAGCTTAAAGAGTTTGTATCCCATTTGCTAATAATGTAGTCCTCAGTTCCAAATTTACTTCATAAGGAACACTTGAATCACATACACAAAGCTTTATTTTATGAATATATATATATATATATATATATATATATATATATATATATATACATACACACACACACACACACACACACACACAGGTCCCATACACATGATCGAAATTTTAAAACTTTGACTTTCATATGGCCGAGACCATATGATTGAAGTTTTAAAACTTTGAACAGTTTGAATGGAGATCTCTGTACAGAGTGGAACAGAAAAATTTCCATTTTTCTCGCTGTAGTGTGATCTCAGAGTTGGTATATTTAAATAACAGGGGGTGTGGGGGGGTGCAGTGGAGCTTGCCCCCTGCAAAAACTTTCAGGAATTTTTTTGTTTTGCTTTATTTTTTTCAGGTGTCCATAATTATGAAACATTGATTATATGGTCTTGGCCATATGAAAGTCAAGATTTTATAAGTTCAATCATCTGTAGTAGACACATACACTCATTTTTCATTTTCTCTCTCTCATTATATATATACATATATATATATATATATATATATATATATATATATATATAAATTATATATATAAATTATATATATTGCTGCCCACCAAGGGGCAGCAATATCCTAGACCTGGTCATTACCAACATGGGCAACTAGTGTTCCACACCAGAGGTCAATTCCTCATTGGTCAGATCCAACCAGAAGCTTATCACCTTAGACATCCACATCCCACCCCACCCCCAATTAGGGAAACAACCGTAAAAAGCTTCTCCAAAGCCAACTTCACACTTTTTAAGTGTCAAACTTCATGACACCCATGCAGACGGACAATAGAGGTACGACTGCTGAATCCTACACAAATGCACTTTATAAGCACTTCCATGAGTGCATGGATCATGCTATCCCTGAAAGAACTAAGATGCTATCCTCCAGAAAAAGGAAGCCAATCTGATGGACCTCTGCATAAACAAACTCTACAACAGAAGAAAGAAACTGTTGCAAAAAAGAGTAAAATCCCATGACTGGAGGAACTCCCTGGTCAACCTC
Organism: Protopterus annectens; assembly: GCF_019279795.1. Lineage (NCBI taxonomy): Eukaryota > Metazoa > Chordata > Ceratodontiformes > Protopteridae > Protopterus > Protopterus annectens. Next base: position 629,409,528 of record NC_056748.1, on the reverse strand, counting down.
AGTAAGAAGCGAGATCCCTCATAAAATCCTCCAAAGCTAGTTACAAAAACAAAATTGCCACTGACTCTAAAGACAACCACAAAGCCTTCTATAGCTATGTCAAGAATCTCAATGGCAACACTCAGATCTGCTCTGAGTTGCAGCATAATGGCACTAAATATACAGAACCAACTGATATTGCCAACATCGTGGCAGATAGGTTCAGTGCTAACTTTACCCCCCTCTCACCCCCTAGAGGGTACATCTCTATACCAGAAGAATGCAAAGTTCTTGTAATCATGACTGCACAGGTAAAAAACACACTCTCCAAAGCCAAAAACACAGCATCCATGGGACCTGACAATATCCCAGGCTGCATTCTACATGAACCACAGAATGAACTGACACTCTACCCAAGTACCATGTTCAGTCATAGCCTCACCTCAGGCTTTGTGCCCACTGAATGGCGCACCGTGACGATTATCCCACACCACAAAGGGGGAGCCACGATGGACCCTGGGAACTACCGCCCCCATTAACCTGATGAGCCTGGTCTGCAAGGCCATGGAACATATCATCATGGAACTCATAAACAAAGACATTGGTAATCTCCAAACTCTGGACCCTACCCAGTTCGGATTTATAAAAGGCAGATCATGTTTCCTAAACCTGATTGACTTCTTTGAAGCAGTCACCAAAGCCATAGATGAGGGTAAGGTGGTTCACACAGCTTATCTAGATCTCATCAAGGCTTTCGACACCATCCCCCACTCTGGAATTATAGATAAGCTCACTAAACTAGGTATAAATCCCTATGTCACAATATGGGTTGCCAGCTGGCTCATGGACAGAACCCACACCGTGAAAGTAGCAGACTCCAAATCAGACTTCAGACCAGTGACAAGTGGAGTACCACAGGGTTCAGTCCTGGGTTCTCTCCTGTTTGGTATCTACTTCTGTGAAGTACAGGATAATGCAGAAGGTCTTTGGCTAACGAAGTTTGCAGATGACTGCAAACTATGAGCCATAACTGAAACTCCTAACGATGTGGACATCCTACAAAAGGGCCTCACTGAGACAGATGCCTTGTGTCAAAGCCATGGCCTGAAGCTCAATGCCAAAAAGTGTATTGTCATCCCCTTTGGTAAAAACTCTGTACCCATGAACTACCACATAGCTGGTAGTCTACTTAATGCCAAAATGTGATAATAGACCTTGGGACACAGGTGGAAAGTAGTCTCTCCTTTGATAATCACATCGCCACAGTGGTCAGGAAATCCTTCTACATGGCTCACCTCATCACAAAAGGTTTCTCATCCAGAAAAAATAGGGGTCATTGTTCCCCTCTACTCATCACTCATTAGACGCATTATAGAGTACAATGCCCCTTTTGGTATGTACCTTACAATATATCTATGGCAACTGGAAAGCCACAGAAATACCTCGCAAAGAGGATTACTGGCCTGAAAAAGATGCCCTACGCAGACCATCTCAAAAAACTCCAGCTTTACTGCATTGCATATCACCTACTCAGAAGTGATCTCTGCCTAACATACAAAGCTATGTCAAACCCAGAGCTGTTGGACATGCTACACTTAAAGAAATCCCAATCCCTCCGAGCTACACACTCTAGGGACCTAAACCTTGTCACCACAATAAATAGAACATGCTGGAGGGATAGATTCCTGTCCCAGAGACTTCCCATACTCTGGAACAGACTACCTATCAATGTCAAACAGAGCTCCTCATTAGCACTCTTCAAGAAAAATCTTGATGACTGGATGGGAGATAGAAAATCACCCCGGGGATCACTTCTGTGGCTCTGCTCAACAGGGGCACAGGAAAATAATTTTCTTAGGTGGCAAAAGCCAGGGTACATTTTTGGCTAGGCTTATTCAGGCCCTAGGGCCAATAGCCTAGTACCTACCTATGAACATATATATATATATATATATATATATATATATATATATATATATATGTATGTATATGTATATATATATATATATATATATATATGTATGTATATGTATATATATATATATATATATATATATATATATATATATATATATGTATGTATATGTATATATATATATATATATATATATATGTATGTATACAGATAGATAGATATAGACATATATAGGTTTACCATCAAAATGTTGAGTGCATATTTTTGACAACAGTCTGAACTCCGACTGCTGAAACTTCGAGCACTGATATTCCGGACTGTAAAATCTCACCCCCTTTTTGACTCATGTTAGCAGTTGTTTTTAAGTGTGGAGCAGTCAGGAATGCCAACGTTCATTTTTGTTCGACATTCTAAAAAATCAGAAGTACAGACTCATGTAAAATTGTCGAATATCTGCACATTCGAGTATATGCACTCAACATTTTGATGATAAACGATTATATATATATATATATATATATATATATTTTTTTTTTTTCCCCCTGCTGTTTCTGCTTTTAAATGATACATTTAAGACCATTTTGCTGTGCATTGCATGATTTCCTTTAGTCCTTTATGTTCTACTTTGTGCATCTTTGCTAATTGCTTTGTACTGGCTATAAACAGATTACTGTCTGTTATACTTTGACTTGAGGGAATGAAGCCTGTTATACTCCCCCAACTCACCCCATATTCTCACCCACCCCTCTCTTAATCTGATATTATACTTCCTGCATACAAATTTCACTTGTGACTCATTCCCTAACCCTCCTTAAACAACCTGCTACTGTCATACAAACACTCCTGTTTCTTTTTACCTAATTGTCAACTTCAAGTTAATCTTTTAGCACTGTTCCTAAATACCTTTCACTCTCTCATACTGCTTTGCATTGTATCCATTCATACTCGCACCCCTCCTTAACAGTATCTATTTTACACTGTATCTTACACTTTTCCCAGATAAACTTCCACTGTTCTGATTTTGAGTACATTCTCATACTCAGGTTTTAAAACCTTTCTCTTCCTTATATTCCACAGAAGATAACAGAACAACCTAACTCTCTTCATTCAAAGAAAATACTTCTTCCTACCTACCCCCTACCAGCTTTCAGACTCCTCCACCACTAATTATCCTACTGCCATTCAACTTCTTGTTTCCTTTATGACTCCTACTTATCCACTACCTGCCATCAATAAAATACGGATCCCTTTACTTCATGATGCAACTCAACAGCTTATCCTCCATTCTTCTCCTACTGGGCCATCTCCCATCCTCCCATGAGTATGTTAATTGCCCTCAACATCTTTCCAGCTTTCTCCCAACCATCTGTACTTATACTCCCTACACTCCACACATTGCACTAAACCTATTTAATGAGGCCCCGCACATTTAATCCAAATATAGACTGATTATCTCCATTTAAACTCAAACCAAAACAAAATTAGGTGGGAAACTACTCTCCAAAATCAAGTATCAATTATTCCCTAATATAGTAAGATTCTTCTAGGAAGAGACATTCACCTTAATCTGGGTTCCATCTACCACAATGAACACACACTACTCTAACCCTACAATGGACAACTCCGAACCCCAGTTTGCAGCCATAAATGTTCAAAGCATAAGAAATAAAACTGCTGAACTACATGCCTGGATTATTCAACATAAGTCTGATGTTCTCTCTCTAACTGAAGCCTGGATTAAACCGTGTATAAACAATTCTATAATTACACCTCCCAGCTGTATCATCTGCAATGACCATATAAAAAGGAAAGGTGGCGGTATTGCTTTAATATTTCCCAACTACCACATTTGCCCTTACAACAAACCAATACCAAAATAAAATTCAGCAGAGCCTTTTATTATTTTCCCATAACAGTTCCACAAGAAAATATATTACTTGGTGATGTGAGTGTCAATTCATTGGACATAAATTCTAATTTCCCTATAGCTAGCATGAGCCTATATGGGTTCACACAGCTAATTAATAGCCCCATACACTATAGCACGATTTTAAATTCCCTACTACACTAATCTTCGTCAGACCCTAGCAAATAACCTACCACAGGTACAATGCCAGACTCTCTCAGTGATCATTTCCAAATCTACACAACCAGGCATCTCACACTTCCACCCAAACAGTGTGTTAATAAAACAAAACACAATATTTTGATGTTTAACACAGAAATGTTCATTTCTACCTTATCATCTATTAACTGGAACTTCCTAAAAATCCTCCCCTTGGATGAAGCTGTAAGTGAATTCAATACAACTTTCCTGAATATCCTACATAGCCTTGCATCTCCTAGAAGGAAGAGACTAAAAGCAAATAATGCAATTTGGCTATCCAAAAAGAATAGAATTCCAATGCAGGTTACTGGAAAAATTGTGGAAAGAATGGCTAAAAATATAAAACACCATAATATCTTGAAAACTTCAGAATGCTTCACAATTGTACCAAAAAGAAATTAAATCAAGACAAAAAAAACTATACCATAATAAAATTCAGAATAATAGTAAATACAACCCTGAAAAATTTTGGACAACCATTAAAGAGTCCTGGTCAAAGATTCAACCTTAACCCTTCTACCAGTAACTCACCACTTGAAACTGCAATACATTTTGGCAATTATTTCATAGATAGTATAGCATCTCTAACCAAGGATTCCCCAATATCTAATCCCAGCCCTGCCCAGTAGCCATCTATCACCACATCCACTTTCACCTTTAAACCTATGCCCATATCCGGTGACATCCCAACCCATGTGCAAAATGGGAAAATTGAAGATGGATGGATGTATGAAACTCAAACCTTGCTCTACTTCAGCTGATGACCTTCCAGGTGACTAACTTAAAATGGCAGCTGATAGTATTGCCCGTTCTGTCTAAATCCTTATAAATAGAGCAGTCCAGGGATCCCACATACCTTCTCTCTGGAAAAAGTTGCACATTATCTGTCTACACAAAGGAAGATATTCAGCAGACATTACTGACTTTAGACCTGTAACAACCATATCCTCCCTCACCAAAATGCATGAAAAATGTATTTAAAAACAATGGCTAGACTATCTCCTGCAGGAAGAACTATCCCCCACACAACATGGTTTCTGTCCTTCCCACAATACTAACACTGCACTTCGAACCTATATAGATACTGACAATAAAGCTAGAGATAATGGCAAACTAGTCTCTATCTTATTGCTAGACTTGTCTAAAGCCTTTAACACAGTTTGTCACCATTTACTATCACTTACCTGAATGTCAGTCATTCGAATGGCTTATTGTCGAAATCATGGTTTCCAAGGGGCAGGAAACCGAATCAAGAGTGGTTGACCACGTTTAGTCAAGTTGCATGGTGCAAGTGACGTACCACTGAGACTTCATGCTTCAATGAGAAAGTTAATTAGGCCAGTTCATCACAGTAGTGTGATCTCAGAGTTGGTATATTTAATGTGCAGGGTGTGTGGGGGGGTGCAGCCCCCTTGCAAAATAGTAGAATTAATGTATCGTTGAATGTAGAGTTCAATGGTACATTACTGTGCATAGAAGGAGGTAAGTGATGTCACCTCCTGCTATGTCGAATACATCTAACCATGGAGTTCGATGCATTCAATTCTGTTGAGGGTTACTATTCAGATTTTCAGATTCAACATTTAAGGTCGACATTGTAAACATTCAATTATGGTTGATCTGACATTCTCATAGTAAACCGCTTGTCACAACAAACTTCTGCTATAAATGTCCACACTAGGTCTTTCTCAGTCCACCCTTCTATGGCTCAAGATCTACTTGCCCAATAGGTATCAGTCAGCAAAACGGCACTCAACCCCCTCTGCTTACCTCCTTGTCACCACTGGTGTACCACAAAACTCTATCTATCCCTAAAGGTACTGTTATCAATTCTTCTAGCCCTAGTGGCAAGAATAACTGTTTAGCTAGCCAGGATGTTCAAGACGTGAACAAGTTAGATCATTTTCTTACCAATGACTTTGACTTTACTGTAAATGAAACTGGCAATATTCATATTGTGAAAGAAAGACATTATTCTGGCGACAAGGGAACCCTAAAGTATATGAATTATACCTTGGGGAAATGACTGCTTACAGTAAAGAGTATTAAAATAGATAATGCATATTTACTGAAATGTATTACATTGGGTATAGTACCTACGGGCTTAAGATTTTTAAAAATACCCATGGGGTTAAGTTTAGACCTTAACACTATGGCTGAATTTAATACATTGTTCAATAGTTTTGGCTTTAGCTACATGAACATGCTTATTAAAAAGAATTATGAGAGATTATCTAGACTGGTTAGTGATGTGGAAAAATTGAATAAGGATATAGTAAGTGATTTGTTGTTTCCACAGTGGCATGACTTATATGACAAACAATATAAAATGGCTGATATGAAGGCAAAAGGGATATTTGTCAGAAAAAGTAAAAAAAATTCAGCGTGACTTAGAACAATATAAAGAAAATCGGGTTTGCATATGGAAACAAGAGCATAAGGGTGACAATAGAGATATGACAAACTGGGGTGAAGAAACATATAGGGATAAGGGGACGAATTTTCAAGGAGGCAGACAGTTCCCAGCTCCGAAAAAGAATTACAGTCAGTGGAAAAGATACGAGAAATATTACAAACAGAAGTTGAATCAAAAGAGAATGAATTATTAGAAGAAAGTCAGTTAATATCATTAGACGAAATAAATCAAATTTTACAAGCAACAGTGAATAATGAATATGATGCTATAGAGATGATTATGAGTAGTTTTAATGATTTAAAAGTTTATAATTATACTAATTTTAATATTAAGGAAGAACACTTTTCTCTTTTCACTAAAGGAATGAAATATATACCCACAGTTTAATTTTGTGGATACTATTACAGAGATTAAATTGTACTGTTGAAGATTGAATTTGGCTGTATTTTTCAAACATAATAATGATAATATAATGTCAGGAGATCATAATATGTTCAAAAAGAGAAGCACGTTTATGCCACTGGCACATAATAAGGTGACTAGTTTTGAAAAAAAATAGTATGTCATGATGTATACAAATTTAACAGGCAATATCAGAGTAATGAAACCGGATAAAGAAGGAGGAATAGTTTTGTTCAATACTACAGAATATATTAATGAGGTATACAAAATTTTGCTAGAATTTGGGAATTATGAAATGATTTCTATGAATGAAAAAAACATTGGATATAGGAAGATAGATTTAGCTTTAGAGGAATACCTACTAGATAACAGGATTACTATAGAGGTATATAATTATTTAAAGGTAGAATATCCTACATTGGCCATGATAGTAGGCATCCCCAAAGTGCATAAGAATGTACTGAATGCCTCTTTTCGCCCTATAGTATCAGGGAGTAAATTAAAGACTTTCCAAATAGGGGTAGTTATAGATAGATGGGTTAAGCATCTAAACCCCCGGGACTAAACAAAGCCATTAGTATCACTAGTCTCCTTAAATTAAGAAGGGCAAAGTTATAATTACAATGAATTTTTAGGTATCTTAGTATATAATCATAGCACATTTAACAGATGACCGACATAAATAACATCTTAGCTTGTTAAAACAACTTGCAACCACTATGGTACGTTGCTTTTTAAGATAATAAATATTTTGGTCACTTTCTAGGTGAATACCACCTAATTACAATGCAGTAGTGTACTTTTATTTTTGGTGGCTAACTGGTTTGAGTCACCCCATTGTGCAAGATTATTGTTTTCAAATGATATCCTCGCAAAAATTGAACATTACATGCCCTCACTACTTACAGCATTAAATATTTTTACATTTCAAAATATTTTTATAAGTATTTATAATTAATAAATAACACTATTTATTTAATTAATGTCCATAAAATTATAACATCACTTGGAATTTAATTAATCTAATTTGTATATATTTTTTATTTATTTACTTAATAATTTAATAATTTACAATATATATGAATTACATAGGTACCAAATCACCCTAAAAAATAATGTACATTCAAACAATAAGAAATAATTTATACATTGTTTATGTAGTGGTTAATCATCATTATGAATTCCTTAGTAGTCTCACAATTAATATTGGCTTCTTACTTCTATATAGTGATTTTTTAATAAAATGTAGAAAATATTCCGTAAATGGTGGGATTAGGTAATGTAAAACAACAGGTATTTAACGTTGCTTTTTCATGCTTCGCTATTTCCACTATTTAGATTTTTTACTACTAAGAGGAATTGTATATATGTATTTATTATTTTAAACAGATCATCATTTTACAATATTTATTTTATGATATTTATTACAACAATATTTATTTATTCAATTGATATCAATTTTAATATTCAGATTCAAAATAATAAGAATTAGTTTTGTAAGTGCATAAATTTTACTACAAGTAGGGTTATGTACTGCTACAATATATCCGTAGTCCTGTAAAAGCATTAGATTATACTTCTGTTAAGAAATCAGTAATAAAGGCAATATTTACAATACTTTTTATAAGATTAATTAAGACTAGTAGAATAGTAAGTATTGCACACAATTTTTTTAGTATGTTGTTATTTTTTAGCGTTAGTTACTTGTACGAAGTAAATACTTAGAAATCATGGCAACCATGAGGTATGTAAACATCTAAAGAACCTAGACAGGTATTCATTTCAACCTTAGGAATTTATTAAATGCAGTTTTTATTTGGTACACTGTTTAGATTTTTGCTGTACAACACCAATGATTGAAAAAGAAAAGTTTTGTAAGCGTGCTTCAGTGTTCTTTTGGTCAAAACACGTTTACTGCACGTATTAATTTTGAATACTGAAAATGCGATGTTGCTTTAAACAACTTAAACAAAAAGCAATGGCTTGCACTTTGAATTGGTATAATCTGATTTGTACGTTATCTTAATTGAATAATTGATTTTAAAGCCTGCATATAAGCACACAAGGTTTTCTAGGTGGTTCATCTTGAAAAAGCCCACCATGGTAACGGGTGAAAGCGCTTGATTTACTTTGGTTTCCATTTGGATTTATCTGTGTCTTGATTTTATTGTCTGTTCGTGCATCTTCAAACCTGTTGGTAAAGTAATAAAAGAACTTTGGTTTTCAACTGAGGCGTATTTGTTCCAGTTAAGAAGAGTTTATTGGGCTTCAGTGCTTGTGCATATATCTTCCTTGCTTTGTGGGACTTAGTTCGTTTTTTCAGCGTTAAGCCCATATATGCCAACATACCATATTTGATAAAGGATTCATGGATGTTTTTGGCTCATCTAACTCCTAATATCTGGAAAAGAGACCTAACTTTCATTACTATAGATGTGATTGATTTATTTTCTTGTATTCCTAAACAGCAAGGATTAGAAGATTTTAGTATTAGTCTGACAAATGTTTCTAATATTTGTTGTGAGCATATTAGTTTGATTACAGATATGATGAGCTTAGTTTTAGATCATAATTATATATATTTTGAGGGGGAATACTTTAGACAAACTAGGGGTGTGGCAATGGGGACATCTTGTGCCCCTATTTTTGCCAACCTGGTTATGTTGGAATGGGAGACAAAATATTTATTCAGCAGTGAGTATTATCAATATGTTTCTTACTATTCTAGACTCTTGAATGATATTTTTTTATTATGGAATGGGCCAGTTGATATTATTACTCAATTCATTGAGTATATAAATAACACTAGTGATTTCTTGAAATTCACACATAAAGTTAGTAGTGAGGACTTTGCATACTTGGATACATACATTAGTCAGACCAATATTGGTTTTCAATCTGAAATTTATGGGAAGGACACCTTTTCTAATGGGTATCTGGAATATACCAGCAATCATCCTAGGCAAATGTTAAAGAATATATTCAAAGGACACTGTATAAGGGCAGCATGTATGTCATCTAGTTTTGAGTTAATGGAAAAAGAAATTAGTTATATTAGATCTATGTTTGTGAACAGGGGATATCCACTGTCTATATTGAATGAAGTTACAGCTTATGTCATTAGCGAATGGGGCAAGAAATATCCACCCCTATTGGGGACAGAAATGACGAATATAAAAATCAGAATGGAAAAGCCTGAGGATATGACTTACAATAGTGTGTGTGTTTTAATATACCCACCTAGTGTGAATTATATTAGAAATATTATAAGAAAACATTGGAATATACTAGTAGTTGATAAAGATGTTAGAAAAGTTATAGGAGAAAGTCCTAGTTTAGTCAATAAAATGGGTATGAATATAAAGAGACAGTAAGAAAAAATGGTTAATCACACAGAAACATACAACACATGTAAAACTACTAAGAAATGTGGGTTTTGCAAACAATGTTATACTATATGTGAAATGGAAGGATGTAAATTTAATGATGTTAATAAGACATATGTCAAATTCAGAGCAGGTAACTGCAACAGCAAGATTGTTATCTATATGGCAGAGTGTATGTCATGCATTGCATTTTATATAGGAATAACTGAAAGGCAATTTAGAAAGCGAATATATGACCATCTATACAAAATCAGGGTCAAGGATATGAATAGTGCACTGTAATGACATACTAACAAATGTGGGAACACACATGTATTTTAAGTTTGCCATAACTGATCAAGTGAATATATCACTCCATGGAGGAAACTACAAAGTGCTCCTAGGGAAAAGAGACAGTGTATGGCATATTTTGACAGATGCTACCAAGGAACCAAGAATTAATGACTTTATTACCATCAAACCCTTCTTGCAAGTGATGTAAAGTGTTTTTAAACCATATAAAGTTGTTTAAATTTTATTTAATTCTTATATGCATATTATATTATTTATTATCATCATTAATGTTTTTAAAAGATTTTTTAATTTACTATATACAAATATATATTTTTAAAAAACAAATAAAATTGTATTAGGTAGATATAAATATTGTTAGGTTGGTTGTAATTAATCTTTTGACCACAGTGTTATGAGTTTTTTTAAGTAATGTTACATAGTATCAAGCACTTTTGTACAATTTGTTACACTAGCACTTTAATTCTGAATTGATGGCTGCTTTGGCGCTAAAAAGTTTTTAAAAATGAAGCTTATCTTAAGATTGAATTGTTCTGAAGAAGTCTGCTTGTGCAGATGAAAGTGCTTAAATAGATGTTTTGGAGTGTTCTAGAGTGTAGTTTTTACTAATAAATACTTTGTATTCCTGGTTCGAGTCGTGTTCACTCACTGCATTATACATTACACAGACGGTTGGTTGCCGTCTAGTGGATCATATTTAAGGTATTGTCTCTGCTTTCCTTCATTTTACCAATATAGAAAGAGGGGCAGTTATCACCATACACTACTCCCGATGCAACACAATTGTCTTTGACCAAAAACACTTCAGATGCAAAATAATTATAAAGGATAACAAAATCCTTCTTCAAATATATGGACTCTGGTTACAAAAACCACATTTCAAGGTCTCAAATTTATTTCTTCTTTCCAGTTTAATGTATTCATCTCCAAAGTCCCTTTAATGTTTTTCCACTTTAAATACAAACCTGAGTTCATCTCCCACCAAAATAAACACACTGTCATTTTTTATAAGTAAACAAATTCTTATTCACTATGTCCTTAAGTATTTGTGACTCAAAGCTCTTCAAAAGTCCTTATTATTACATTGTTGTCTTTCAATATTATATATCAATATTTAGCCCATATTGATACTCCAATACCTAATAATGGGATATATTTTGTTCTCCATCCTTTTAAAACTTCATCTTTAATTTTAACAGAGCTCTCATATGGAAAACCCCTTTCCATAAACATTTCCGTAACTCTTTGTGCCTCTTTCATAAAAAAGTTATAGCCTGAAAACATTCTGGCTATTTGGAGAAATTGTCCTTTAATTACATTCTTCTTACAACACCAAGGTTGACTACTTTTGTAGTAAACCAGGAACCAAGTACACTGCTGAACGCCAATAACTAGTCCACAGATATGCAATAAATATTTATTAATTCCACAAGATAAGCGCTTTCGTCAACAGACTTCAACAGATCTACAAAATTAATTTAAAATCCTTGCTTTTTATAGGAAATCCTTTAGACATGTGACAACACATCTAATAAATATTCATGAGATCAATACAGATGCCATCTGTGTATTTTAAAATTCATATAAAACTTTTTATAAATACATTCTCAAATGAAAACAAAATTCCTGGATGCAAATATATACTTATAAAATGGTATAAAAAACATATAAAAAATGTATATTCAAAGCATATTAGCTCTGTGCTTAAGCTCAGGTTTGATGCTTATAGCCTCATTCAAACCTGGAAAAAATGTTGCATTCAGTTTAAATTGCCATTTAGATTCTGCTTGAAGTAATTTGTTTTTTTTTTTTAGATGTGTTGTCACATGTCAGTTTAAAAGTGGTGTAAAGTGACTGAAAACATTTTTTCTCTGGAGAATTTGTGTTTATTTTACTTTTGTTAGGCTGGCATAGTGTTTTATGGTGCCTTTTACTGTGTTTTTTATTGTTAAAAGAGTACGTTTTGTGGACTGGTAGTGTTTACCAGCAATTGCCGCTCGTCTTCCATGGGAAAGAGGCACCATTTTCGGCTTGATGATGGAATGGACTACTGGTCACATTGCTGGGCCTTCTTCCAGCCACAAAAGGAAAAAATTAAGCAAACAGCCTTTGCCAGATCAGCAGGCTAACAATTTGCCTCAGCTGCAGGTGGGTGACCCTGCTGTGGCCATTTATTTTACCTCAGACCACTCATCTTTTACCCAGGATCTCTCTGGTGTAGCACCTACAGCCACTATGGACCAGGGGTTAGCCACATTCTCTTTCGCTGTTGGAGAAGGTAGACCCACTCCTTGTTTGTCCTGAGGGAGGGAACAGGGAGCTTCCTTGTTGTATCAGAATGTTGTGCCCATCACTGTTGAAGCTGCTACTGCCATTAGTGACATGGTTGGCTCCATTTTTCTTTTCAAAAAGAAACAGCAAACCAAGCATGTATCTACTCCTCTTCAATTCTCTTTAGATAGGAGCAATTTGCAGAGTCTGGCTCAAGGTTTGATTCAGGCTATTGATCCTTCTTGTAAAGTAGTTTCTGGTAAAGGAAAAAGGAAATGTTCATATCTTGAAGAGATTCAAGATTCTGAATCTAAACAGGAAGATGCAGGGATGAATACATTGTTTTTCTCAGATTTCTGATTCAAAGTCAAAGTAAACTTTATTGTCATTTAGAACTATACAAGTATAGCCTAAATGAAATTTTGAGCATCAGCTAAATTCTTGAGATTACAAGGGAAAGTGAAAGAACAAATACAAGTAGAGGAATAAATATAACTAACATACAATACTATCCCCAATACACGTAAGAAAGAACAGAGACATTTACCAACACTCATATACGAAAAGAATACCCTCCCTTGAGTTAAACTAACTACCCTATTTAAAGTAATACAAAACACATTACATATTAAACAATGCCTAATTTATTTGTCTAATATTGCTCTTGAGTGGGTTAAATAATACTGACTATGGGAATAATAAATAAATATTGTACTTACTTGGAATATTTATTTATTTGCCATTTGTTAATTAGTCTGACTGGGCAGATGCCCATTTTCAGCAGAAACCAGAGGAGAAAAGCTCCAGTGAAAAGTGTTACAATAACTAAGTATTTAGGCATATTAACATAGGAGGAATAAAGATCTGTCTTACACATCATTAGAACATAAAGCATAAATACAAAATGTGATCACAATGGGTTGAATAGAGGTTATGTCACACAATATCAGGTTAAAGTCATGGCAGTTTAAAAACAACAAGAGACATTTATACTAAAGGAGGAAATAAGGTAATAGAATACAAAAGTGTAAAATGTAGTCTTCCTAGAGATATATGGATAATCAGAGAAGTAGAAATAAAATACAAGTAGGACAGATGATGATGCAAAGAAACAGGGGACAGAGGAGAAGGGAGGCAGAGGGGTTGTGTTCAAGTAGGATCTTTACAGGGGCAGGTTCAGGAGTTAAGCAGATATTCCTCTAAGGCTTGTTTGAAACAGATAGTGTTTTGACTTGATTTGATATGGAGAAGTTTGTTGCAAGCAGTGGTAACTGAGTGGCTATAAAGAATTTAACTATGGATTTATTAGGTTTGGAAATTTGAAGGAGGTGTTGGTGGTCAGAGCAACAAATTTCACAGTTAGGGACATAAGAGGAGATGAGAGTTGCCTGGAAACGGCAGGCTAGAGGTTGTTGAGGGATAGCCTGAGTCAAGTGAAGCTGAGGCAGGAAAAGCTGATGTTGAAATTCTAGCCAGTGGAGTTTTTTTTAAGGAAAGGCAGTGGTGAGAATGATATGGGAGATAACTGGAAAATCTAGCTATTTTATCGTAAGTAAGTTCAAGTTTGGTTGACATATTTTTTGGAGGTTGGTTAAGATTGGGGCAACGTATAATAGGGTCAGGGGTAGGTAGGCTTGAGCTAAGGTCACTTTAGAGGGTCTATTTTAGAACATCGAAATCTCACAATTTCGAATGTTCTAATATCAACCCCTATTCAGCGAATGCTGAAAATAGTAAAACGACAAAAAAAAAATGTTTTCCTAGAGAAAGAATTTGGTTGTCCATTTCTGTCATTTCGCTATTTTCAGCACCGTGGTGGAAAATTATGGGTCGGGTTCAGGTAAATGTGCGATTGGCCATGGGTTAGATGAGTTAGGGTGCGGGTTAGGTATGTGTGCAATTGTGTGGACGTGAGGGTTAGGGTGGGTTAGGCGAGTTAGGGTTAGGGCGCGGGTTAGGTATGTGTGCGATTGTGTAGACGTGATGGTTAGGGCGGGTTAGGTGAGCTAGGGTTAGGGCGTGGGTGAGGTGAGTGTGCGATAGTGATGGACCTTAGGGTCAGACTTTGGGTTAAGGTAAGTGGATAGTTAGTGGTGTTTGTACAGTTTACTGCAGGGATAGCTGTAAGATTTTAGGTGTATGTGTGTGGATTGCTGCTTGTTTGGTGTGCTTGTGTTGTGTGTATGTGTTTCGGAACAACAAATATTTTCCCTAGGAAAAAATTTGCTGTTCTGCATGTTCACTGTTTTCGCTGAAAAGGGGTCGATGTTAGAACATTCAAAATTGTGAGATTTCAATGTTCTAATATAAACCCCAATTTAGATTCTTGTGTTAAGAACTTTTTGTTTCTGTAAAGTAATCAGAGTTTTTGGTGTGTCGTCTTGATGCAATTATTGATGTGGATGTCAAATTTAAGTTAATCATCTATATAAACACCAAGTAATTTAGCGTGAGATTCAACTTTGATAATAGTGTTGTTTAAGGAAGAAAAAGAGAAATGTGTCCGGTCCCCTGGAACTAGTGCCAGAGTTCAGAAATCTAATCACTGTATGGTAGAAACTGTTATTGAATCTTGTAGTCCTGCAGTGGATGCTGCAATATCGCTTGCCCGATGTCAGATGCTTAAATAGTCCATGTGCAGGATGTGTGTTGTCCTGTAATATTTTGGTGGCCTTTTGGATGCTTCCTGCAGAATAAAGATATTGTATTGATGGAAGACTGGAACCTGTTACCTTTCTGCACCCCTCAACACTCTTTGTAGAACCTTCTTTCTGTTACTGTGCAGCTTCTAAACCACACTGTGCTCTCCATTGCACCTCTATACAAGGTGGAGAGAATATGAGGAGGAAGCTTAGCTGTTTTCAGCCTTCTTAAAAAGTGGAGGCATTGGCACACTTTCTTGACCAGTTAGCTGGTGTTTCCTGACCACAAGAGATCCTCTGATATGTGTACACCCAGAAATTTTGTACTCTTAACCCTCTCCACTCTTTTACCATTGATCCTGAGCACTGGGTGGTTTGTTCTCCTTTTCCCTTGGTCTTGCTTACATTCAGGTCAAGGTTGTTACCCTTGCTCCAACTAATCAGAAATGCCATCTCCTCTCTCTATGCCCTTTTCTTCCTCCTGTGTGATCAGCCCCAAGACTGTGGTGTCATCAGCAAATGATGATATGGTTGGAATTATGCCTAGCATAGTAATAGTGGGTCAGGATGCTGAATAACATTGAGCAGAGAATACACCCCTGTGGAACCCAGTGTTAATCATGATGCACTTTGATGTGTTCTTACCCAAACACACCCTCTGTGGTCACTCATTCAGGAAGTCCAGGATCCAATTACAGAGATGTTTACTGATTCTTAAATGTGCCAGTTTTTCTATCAGCTGCATTGGTACCACTGTATTAAATGCAGAGCTGAAGTCTATGAAGAGCATCCTCCCATAGTTGTCTTTGCCCTCTAAATGCTAAAGGGAGATATGTAGTGCTACTGATATGACATCTGCCATGGATCGATTAGCTCTGTATGCAAACTGCAGAGGGTCAAAATGAGGAGGTAGCCATGACGAAAGATGCTTTTTGATCAGCCGCTCAAAACATTTCATAACAGTGGATGTCAGAGAGACTGGTCTGTAATGAGGGAATGGTTTTCTTAGGTAGTGGGATGATGTTAGTTTCCTTGTAGCATGAGGGTACTTTCCCCATGGCAAGGGATACAGACTCAGAAGAGAGCTCAATTTCTGATTTTATCTTGTAGGTGGATTCTCTTTCTCTAAGACTGCTGCTAGAATGTGTCAGTGCTTTCAGTGAATGAAGATTAAGGTTTCTCAGTCCCACAGAAAGTACTACGAGTTGTTACTGAAGGATTTTCCAGAGCCTAAACTCATTCCTCCTGTTCTGTTTGCTTTAGAAGACGTGTGTTTTACTGCCAGAAATTTTCCTGATAGTCAGCCAGCTGCCCCTAAAAAGTCAGATAAGCTGTATAAAGTTGTTCAGTCTTAAATTTTTACACACTATTCTCAAACCTAACCCAGCAGCTATAGTTTATTTGCTCCCACTGTTGCTAAGCACTGTATTAATTCCATTCCTACTCTTTCTAAGAATGGGTTAATTATTGATAGGTATAGGAAAAAAGTGTATACGTCTCAAACTTTGATTTTCAGACTATTGAATTTTTTCATTTTAAACTTCTTGTGAGGTCAAATCTGCTTTAAAAACAATATAGTTTCTTCTACTGCACTTGACACTGCTCATTGTTTACACTGTGTGAGCATGACTTTTTTGACATTTTCTTCCAGGGCTATGGCCACTGGTACTGCTTTGATGCGGTTTCCATGGCTTCATTCTCATAACCTCCCAGATGATGCTAAAAACATGTTAAATTCTGTTAGAGATTTAGTGTTTGGATCATTTGTTGCAGAGATGATCAAAAAGTATGATGAAAGGGGCAAGCTGATCCAGGGAATCTCTAACACTTTTTAAGCCCTCCTTTCCAAATTTCCCAAGGGATTTTCTATCTCATACAATTTTGGCAAAAACAGAATAAACAGTCTCAACAAAATACATGTAAACAGATGTTTAAGAAGAAATGGGAAAAGGTTTTCAAAAACACGTCTCAAACCTTCCAAACAAAGGACAGTCCAAGTATGAATCATTTTTTAAGAGACCTTGTGATCCCTTTGCACCCTGGTTTCTTTTTTTTTTTTTCTTCCATAAAGTCTAAATCTCCATTTTTCTCTTTGGCAACTGATAATTTCAGAAAAAAATAGGTTCTGAAAATCATTCTTGAAGGTTACAGATGGCAGTCTGATGAAATTCCTACTTTCCAGGAGGTAGTTCCTAATCCACCAGATCAGACCCTTGTTCCACCAGTTCTTCATCACATTCTGTCCCAACAAATAATAGAAGCAGTTCCTCCTTTTCATGTGGGGAAGAGTTTTTATTCAAGGATATGTTTGATACACCCCAACATCCATCAACTTCATTTGGTTACTTGGATGATATGGTCATAATTCCTTTTCCTTTCCAGATTCCTTCCCAGGCCAGTTTTAGTTGTCATGTGAGCAGAACAGCAGTAGTGGTTGCAATCTTGTACATTCTTTTATAGGTTATGTAATTCAGGTAGAAGTCCTGATTTTGGTTATTTTCCCACTAACGCCCTGCAGTATTCCTGTCCTTCATTTGTGACATAAGACTTATTGGAATATAATAAATAGTATTTTTGGAAATAAAGTTTACTCAGAAAAAAAAGTTAAGAGCAGTAACTGGAATATCTGCCCTGTAAAGCCAACCCAAAACAATATTTACTAATTTTAACAAAAGAGACATTGATTGTCTAATTTTGATTAGTGACATTTCCTTACTTTCAAAAAAATTCTCCCTTTTATGTATGTTGGTTGATACTTAGTATTTTAAGAGACTAGTGACAGACTACAAGAAAGTGGTCATTAAGGATATTAAGCAGGGTAAGTGTATGACAGCAGAATGCATCGCATTTGATGTCATTGTATGAAGCAGTGCGTGTCATGAAATATGAAATTATCAGCTTGACTGTGATGCAGAGGGACAGAGCCTACACTGTGACCCAGATGACCAGGATTAGATAAATGGCTCTAACACTGATTAAAATAGGCAGGGTGGAGTAGGAGTGAAGGGGTATGACCCATTGACCTGTCCTAAGAGGTAAGGGGAGGGGGGGTTATGCATGCAATAGCATGCTGAGCAGTACAATCTCATTGGTAGAGACTAGAGAGACCACAGCTCATGCTTCACGGGAAGGGCAATAACACTTAAAGGAAACAGCCCTCACAAAAGGGAGTGGAAGTCCTCCTCTGGTGGCCCATTGCAACTCTCTCTACCTGCTGCCTAACCAAGTGTGTGCAGTTGCTAGGAAGAAAATGTGAATCACCCTTTATGGTTGTCTAACTGATGGCCCCTCCCAGCCAACTCTTTCCTCAGGGAATGGGCCAAAATGGGTTAGGAAGTGGTTAATGATTGACAGATAGTGAGGATAAAAAGCAAACAAGCAATAATAAAGAAACCTACTTTTAAAATAAAATAAGACTGGAGTTTTGACATTTAAAAAAAAAACATTCTAATATTCTCTATAAATGACACATATGAAAATCTAATGAAGTATTTCAAAATATGTATTCTTAGTTATTTCTTTAACTGGACAATATTGGTGTGGTCTGTGGTATGACAGGATTCTTCTTAGTTGGATATATTCTGAAACCCATGCCTACTTGTAGTTTTCATTCTAGTCTCAGCAGAATTTCTGATATTCCACTGGATGTTCATATCTTCTGCTTTGACTTTGCTCTGGCAATGTGTCAAGTTGTTGACTATTACTGACTCAAAAGCTTTTTTTATAAGAATATGATTTCAGTGAAGTGCTGTCCTGACTTTAGGGCACTGTCTGCACTAGAAAGTTACTGCTTGTTTTTGGAAACATTACAATATTATAAGTTTGCAATTTGTTTAACTGTCTTTGTAACATACCACAGGTAAATGTCATTTTTGCATACAACAAAGGAGTTAAAAATGTATCAGATCTCTAGAAAATGAGATTCTTTGGCACCAAATACTTGCCTTCTAATGCGGTCATAGCTTAACATTCACTAGCTGCCAACTGCTCCAAAAATTAGACCGCTATACAAGACAACAGTATCCGGTGCAATATTTGGATGAACATTGTGCCTTAAGTCACATTTTACTATGATCATTGGTGAAGTTCAATATAGGTCTTACATATGTTTGCTAGCCCTCACTCACCTTGGCCTGCAAGAGTATTTTGGGAACCTCCAGCCAGTAAACTGAATGATGTGTGAAAAGCTTTCCATCTTAATTTCATTGCTTCCTTCTACATCTCTCTCCTCCATGGTATGAGAGATTTGACTTGCTCTTTTTTTCAGTTTTTTGCATGAATCGGTACAAGGGAGAGTATCTTGTCTTTCTTGCCTTTCGGTCCTGATTTGCTCCTGTCATAGCTATGCATATATCATAATAGAATTATATTGTGATTTTCTTCTGCACTTTCAAAATGTAGGAAATTATTTCACACAAAAACTGCCTACTTCAATCAACAACATCTTCTGGCCACCGGTACCAAATGTTTCAGATTCTGCCTAAATAAAACTACTTGTTATTCCACAATGTATGATCGCTGCTCTGGACATACACTTTTCATGACTCAAATCCAATCAAAACCTTTGGATGTCTGCATCATCACTATCTCACCTTCTTGTAATGGACTGAGCAGTTTGCTGGACTTATAATAGGACTTCTGGGACAAATATCTTCTCATGAGTTGAGCTCTCACTGCTTTGTTGTTCTTAGCACAGGGAGTCAACTGATTGGTAGTGTGGTTTTGGTTTCTCTCAACAAAAGCCTTTGTGCAGGTGAACCAAGATGTTTATCAAGAGGAATATTTCTGGGATTTAGGAGATTAAGAAAAAACATCACTATTCTCTCATTTTGACTTCTCTAATAACTGTTTCACACTTTGAACAGCATGTTCTGCAAAACTATTTGACTGTAGGTACTCAGGGCTACTCATAACATGGATAAAGTCTCACTCTTCAGCAAATATCTTGAACTGCTGGCTTGTAAACTGTGTACCATTGTCAGAAATAACAGTGGGGACTATCACAGACTGCAAAATTATGCTTCAACTTAATAATGACAGAACTGGATGCTTGATTAGGAAGTAGGACAATCTCGAACCAATTTGAATAAGTGCCTACTAACACCAGGTAATGTTGACCAGTCCATTCAAAAATGTCTGTAGCTACTGTTGACAAAGGTAGTTCAGGAATCTGGTTTAGCTGGAGTGGTTCTTTCTGCTGATGTGACTTGGTACTATTACATACAAAACAAGATGCAAGTGTTCTCTCAATAACCTTTGACATACCAGGCCAAAATACTAATCCTCTCATCATTCTTTTGCTAGAATCAGTTCCTGGGTGGCTACAGTGCAATATGGTAATGTACTGTTGTAAGGATTTTGGAACAATCACCTTTGGACCTTTCATGATGATACCACTGTCAAACAAAATCTCATCTCTGTAAGGAAAATATGGTTGCAGGTCATGAGGTAAACAGGTTTGCTTTGGCAGCCAACCTCGACTAATAAAATGTTGAGCTTCTGAAGAATTGGATCTGAGGCTTTGTGACTTCTAAGCTCATCAAGGTATGTGGAAGAAAAATGTTTCACTTCTATGACTACCAAATCAAGTTTCTCATTTTCATGCTGTTCAGTGGTATTTCTGAGTGATTTGGACAAAGTATCAGCAAGATAAAGAAGTTTGCCTTTTGTGTAGACAGGATTGAAATTATACTTTTGTAATTTCAACATCATGCGTTGCAATCTGGCAGGAGCTGTATGCATAGGCTTTCTCAAAATACTGACTAGAGGTTAGTGATCTGTTTTGATTCGAATTAAGTTGGCATTAATATAATCATGGAACTTCGAACATGCAAACACAATTGCCAAGAGTTCTTTCTCTCTCTGAGCATACTACATCTCGGTTTAGGTTAGAGTTCTAGATGCATAGCCTACTGGTCTACCCTCTTGAAGAATGACCACACTTCAAAGCATCACAAGAAAGAGTTACTTAGTTTGTGAACATCATAGTAGCTGAGAGTTGGTGGACTGGCAATTCTCTGTTTCAGGACATTAAATGCTCTTTGGTATTGTTCTAACCAAGACCAGGATACATCTGTGCATGTCAACTCTCTGAGCAGTACTGAAATTTGGCTTAAGTCTGGAATGAACTTGCCTGTGTCATTAACCATGCCAAGAAAACATTGTAGGGCTTGAGCATTATCTGGAGCTGGCATCTGAAGAATTGCGGTTTGCTTGGAAGGATCTGGTCATAAGCCTGAACTAGTAAACAAATGACTAACATAAGTAACTTCTCATAGCCTGAATTTGCACTTCTGAGGATTCAGCTTAAGATTCACTTCACATGCCCTTTCCAGAAATTTATTGAGGTTTCTGTCATGTTCAATTTCACTTTTACCTCCTACTAGAATATCATCTACTATAACAGCACATGGATATCAAGAAAAACAATTTGTTCCATTGCATGTGGGAAGACTTTACTGGCAGAATTTATCCCAAATGGCATTCTCAGAAATCTGTACCTGGCAAAAGGAGTAATGAAAGTGGTTAACAATGAAGATTTTCAGTCAAGCAAAATTTCCAAAATTAACTCTCTGCATCCAAAACAGAAAAAACAGTGGCATTTAGCATAAGAGTAACAACTTATTTTACTGTATACATTGGATGATGAGTTCTTTTCAGTGCTTGGTTCAAACCTCATGGATAAATACATATTCTGATATCATCTGAGCTTTTCTTATGAGTTACTACCATGGAAGATACCCATTCAGCTGGTTCATCAACTGGACAAACCACACCTTGCTGCACCATTTTATCTAGCTCAGCCTTGACTCTGTTCTGCATAGCTAGTGGAGCTTTCCAGGCTAGTCTGACAACTGAGCTGACTTCAGGATCTAACTTCATAGAGTACAAAAATGGGAGTTTGCCTAGTTTGTTTTCAAAAAGATCAGCATAGGGAGATAAAATAGACTGGGTGAAATTAGAACAGTGTTCTTTCAAGCTTACATGGTGGACTTCCTTATTAAATGAATGTAGTTCCATTTTCAAACTGTCTCTGAGGCCTAATAATGACTGCATTTCCTTTTGACTACATAAAATTGCAAGTCATAGCTGTTCCTAGCACAGAAACATAAAAGCACTACTGAACCTTTGGTCTGAATTTCTTCACCACCATAAGCAACAAACTTTGCACACTTTGGCAAATCAAGCTTCTCACCAGCACATACTCTAGCAAATATTTCTGCTGACATAACATTGCACTTAGAACCTATGTCAGCTGTGATCTCTATCAGTCTTCTATTTATCTGAAAAGTACAAAATACTTTCTTTGCCCAAATTTCTACTGCACTGACTACTTCATTAAGCACAGACACACCATCAACATAAAATGTAGGGTCACAGCTTTTTAACTGATCGATTTGTCTCTTTGAATGTTTTCTTTTAATAAAAGAATGTTCCTCTTTTGATTTACAAAATCCTTTGAAATGATTCCACTTTTTACATCTGTGGCATTGATGACCAAAAGCTAAGCACTTTTCTCTTTAGATACACGATTATCACCAGAATTATGGCAGTTGACTATGAGGCTAGGTGAGGGAACATGCTTTGAGTTTGCTGATTCACCCTTGTGCTTCACTGAGACTGTGCATGCTAGAATTTGCTAGAAAGCTACAGGGTTTACCAGGGATTGTTACAAGACTCAGAGTTGCTCCCATGTGATTGGACCTGTTTCTTTTAACCATGTGCTGCATACTATCAACATTAGCACTAGAAGATACTGGAAGCATGCATTTCTTATTTGTAACCATATTTCTGTTCTTTTCTGTGAGCTCACATATCGGACAAATCTCAGTGGCCTTATTCAAAGTTCAATCACTGTCAGGAAGCAACATTTTTCTCACAGCATCATCTCTAATACTGCACACAAGGCTGTCTTTTATCAATTCATCTCTTAAATCACCAAATCTGCATGTTTTAGCCTTATTTCCCAAGTCAATTATATATGCTGCAAAAGTTTCACCATGCTTTTGATCTTGTATAAAATAAGTGCCTTTCCATTGTAATATTCATTTGGGGGTTACACATTTCTCTAAACTTACATTTTAAGCACTTGGGTCTTCCATTGTTTCAGCCGGTACCACTATATGACTGTTTTCCCCCTCTCCGAAAACACAGCAGGTGCATACATAAATGAATGCTCTCTTTCTATGGCTTCTGAACCAGCTAAATTAAACAGAATAAATGCCTTTGTATGTGCATATTTATCAGACGATGCAGTTTGTATGAAAATATCATACTCTTGATCAAACACTCTCCAATTCTCTGCAATATTATTACCAAATACAAGTGGAACTGGTCTATGAAAGCCTTCTGCCATTCTGACAAATTATAGTAAAACACAATGCAATCCTGGCCCACTTATAAGTATATACTAGCACACATACACACACACACACACACACACACACACACACACACACACACACACACACAGTACTCATAATAACATTCAAATGCACAATAAACTCTTCAAAATAATGTACTTTGCGAAATATGCTTTGAAATAGCTATATTTTGTGAACTAGTTGTTCTTTAATACTGCACAAAGTTGTGAACACTTTTTATACTCCAGATATCTCAAATAGCTTCAATTAATATGAAAAAGTAAGACGTAGCAAAAAAATTGGTTGTTTCCCTTATTTTATACATTTTATGCAATTCCAACATTATTTCAAACATTTTCGTAACTATTTTGAAAATTGTTATCAATATGTCGCAGTTTCAGACATTTCATTTAACTAGAAATTTGTTTTGAACATTCCGAGTGCTTTGTTTAATATTCTTTGAGTAAGAAATCATTTAAGCAAGTTTTAGTACCTGGAATTCCTTTCTGATCTGTTTTGCGAGTTGTACATGCTGTAATGATGATCCATTCCTCTATATTCCTCCAACATTAGCGTAGTGCCTCTTAGGCTTTATTCTGGATCCCATTCTGACACTATGTCACTTGTCCTATGTTATAATTCAAGATGAACAGGCGGGGTAGTTTGTTTATATTCTTTATTATATAGAAACACATCCAGATGGATAGCAGCAACATGAAATATAAACAAACTGATTAACTGACAGACCATTACGTATATACATGCTTATATCTCAACAGCTCTCTATAAAATGGCAGTCTGGCTCGCAAGTGCTCAGTATTTGTACACATGAGCAAGCACATGGAAAGCTTCTTAAAGGTATACATACATACTGATCTATAACATGTATCAGATAATGAGTAAAGTTGTCACTATTTTGCAGTTTGCTGTCACTGACTAAATATTTTCTACTAAAGATAGTGAGCGGGTGCAGTTTTTTTCATATGAATTATTTTTCAAATGCAATCAGATTTTGGAGGAAATAAAAAAAAAAACAGTCTATTTCTCCTATATACAAAGGTGTCTGCCTTAATATTCCTATCACTTTGATGCTCCAAAAATGAACAATTTCTTTGGAAGTGTATTGTCTTTCTCTCATTCACAAGCAGCACTACTACGCCCAACAAAACTAGTCAAACTACTAAAAGAAGAGCATACCCTGAATATGATTAAGCAACAACAAATTTAAAATATAAAAGTAAACAAGACTCTTTTTATTATAACCATTTCACTCTAAAACCCTACTTACCATTATAGCAAATATATCACCATAAGAACAATGATGATGCAGTCTTCTCCTAAAGCCACAAACTATATACATCCCATTGTGTGTGTGTGTGTGTGTGTGTGTGTGTGTGTGTGTGTGTGTGTGTGTGTGTGTGTGTGTGTGTGTGTGTGTGTGTGTGTGTATGTGTGTGTGCGTGTGTGTGAGAGAGAAAGAGAGTCAAAGCTGTCATGACATAGGACAGCAGTCAGATATGAATTAGAGACAGAATGCAACTCAGAACAACTGTAGTTTAATAGGTAGTGATATCCCAAAAAATACTGTAATATTGCAATTCTTCTTACAGAGAACAACATATATAAACTGCCTAATAATGAAATATGCATATTTATTATTCTGGAAAGTGTATCATATCCTTATTCACACCCATCAAGTCCCAGCGAGAATAATCATTTTCTGTTAACCTATTCATGTGTCAGTTCTGTATAAATTTCAGAAAATTAAAAATAAGATCAAAGACTTTTTGACTGGCAAGTATTTCATTTTTTTCCATGTTTTGTCAGCCACCCAGAGTTGCCTTCTTTTAAAAGGGTGCATTCCAACTGACAGTGAATAAGTGTCCGAATGAAAAAAAAAATAGGCAACTGGCTTTTGCTTCTAGCAAGAGTTCACCCATTTCACTACAATTAAGTTCCAACAGAATAACTCTTTTTTAAAATAGTACCCAGTGTAAAAATTGTTAAAAACTGTCTAAAATAAAACATTCAAGAATGATTTTATAGAAAGATGCTTCAGGCCCATTCACATACTAACTACTAAGCCCACCCTCTACATGATAAAGTATGTATTAGTTGCCTGTAATCAAATTGAGTAAAAGACAACATAAAAAAGGACATCTCTTATTGAATATATTTCAGTATGCTTTGTACACTAACACTCCTACAGTAACCCATGTCTGATTGTGTACGTTTCAAATGATCCAACTATGGATCAATTGAGAAGTACTTTAATCACAAATTTTGAAGTGTTACATTTTAGCAACTTTCACACACAGATTTTATCCCCCAAATATTCTCCTTTTGACTGTGATTAAGTAATGAAAATTTTCTCAAAAAATGGAAGAATTTATAGTCAGTATATTGACTCATTTCATATACACTTATACGTGTACACATATACACACAGACACTTTTACAAAAGTGCAAAGACAGATTATTCCTATTTCTCCTGGAAGATAGATGACTACATTATCAGTGCTGTGCTGATGGCATAACACTACACTGATCTTCTGTCAGGATTTAATGCTGGCTTTCAATTCCAGGGTCTATATTAGTTCGCTGAAATGGTATTCTGGCGAACCCCTATTCAGTGAACCGTAATCAACGAAAATTGCGTCAGCAATTCACTGAATCTCTTTATGGCAACTAAAAGCACAACGGACCAAAATTTACATGACTTGATCCCACCCATGTGGGGGGCCCCCCACATGCCCCTTGACTATATATACCAACTCTGAGATTACACTACAGTAGAGAAAAGGGAAAAGTCCTGTAGTTGTCTGTTGTCCTTTGGGCAGCTATTTCATTGCCCTTAGTGAATTCAGCGAATTGCTGAAGTGATTTTTGCTGACTATGGGTCACCGAATAGGTGTTCTCCGGAATACAATTTTGGCAATCTAATATAGACCCAAATTCCATTGCAGGGATTCTAGACTGTATCCATTAATTCATAGTGGCTAATTGTCACAAGCTCAGTAAAGGCAAGTTGGTCATCATGATTTATATGTCACTTTATGGCTTCAGACCTACATTCACCTTAATATCAAAGGTGGTGAGGAGCTGCCTTTTGTCTAAAATATACTGTCTCACGTTTATCCACAGAAAATGTACACAACCCAGAGACCATGTTTTAACTGTTGTAACTTCTGCTTCCCTTCATGTAAAGAATACTTCCCTGATCAAGCATCTTTTGTGGTTTGAAGACCTAGTTGTGGTAGTGCATGCATTGAAATTTCATGGCTCCACTACTGCAACTCCCTGTACCTTGAGTTTAATAGCTCTGAACCCACCCTTTCCAGCTTGTGCAGAACTCTGCTGACTATTCAATAAGTGGCACTCTACAATACTTCTACATCACACCAGTTGTTCATCTACAATACTCCAATTGTTCCTCTATAATACTGCTACATTACACCAGTCATTCGTCTAAGTTACTGCCACATTATACCAGTTTAGAGCCTTCAATGTTGACTAGCAGAGTCTTATCATCTTTAAGGTTGCAGATTTGTGTATTTGTCCCTACACAACAAGACTACTCCATCTGAAACAGCTGCTTGTTTCATTTAGTCTGTCATGCACTCTGTGATACAGGACATGCTAGTAGTTCAGAAGGTGCAGCCTGTTTTGCCAGCATCAGCACCTTTGAGACTTAGTAATTTATCAGCTCCTCAAAGCCAAAGCACTCAGAAACCTTAAATAGTCCCTTAAAAACAAATTTATTTATTTGACATTTGTTAAACGAGTTAGCCGACTGGGCTGCAGAGCCCTTTTTTAGTGGAGACACGAGAAGAAAAGCTCCACAGATAAGCAAATACAAAAACAAATGATCATACAATATTAACATACAAGTGTATATACACAGGAGAAACAGAATACAACTTCAAACTGAACATGTTAGAATACAAGAGTAATACTGAGGGTTTAAACAGCCATGGTACATATTAAGTATATAAAATATAATAAATAAAGTTAGATTCTATCTAACAATTACCATCAGAGAGAAATTCAGGGTTGGTAGAATATCATAAAGACCTTAAGTGAGTAGTTGTGGTAATGTGCGAGAGTTGAGAGTCAAAGGGGAGGAGGAGAGGGAGTAATTTAGGTAGGACTGGAACAAGGACAGGTCCAGGAATTAGTAAATTAGTCCTTTGTAAGTCCTTTTTAAGTTAAGGAAGTTGTTTGTTCTTAGAGCTAGGGAAAGTCTATTCCAGGCACTGGTGATGGAGTGGCTGCATAAACGTTTGCCAATATTTTTAATGGGTTTGTAGATGTCTAAGAGGTATAGGTTTGTACTGCATAGGTTGCGCTTATGAGAGTAGGAAGTGATAAGGTCTGTGAGGGCAGGACAGCAGGAGGATTGATTTAAGATAATGTGTGTGAGGTGGAGTTGGGGAAGAAGGATTTGGTTTTAGAGCTTAAGCCGTTGTAGATCTTAAAGCTATGCAGTGGTGAGAGTGATAAGGAAGGCTGGCAGCAAATCTCACTATTTTGTTGTAGGTGGTTTCAGGTTAGCTAATAGATTGGATTGAATATTGGTTAGAACAAGGGCTGCATAGTTTAAGGTTGGAAAAAGACAAGTCTGTGCTAGAGAAGTCTTGGATTTAATAGTGAGGTATGTTGTATGCCTGTATAAGAGACCAAGTGTTTGGTGGGTCTTTTTGATGGCTTGCTGAATATGTATGTCAAACTTTAGTTGGTCATCTATGATTACACCCAGAAATTTAGTATGTGGTTCAACAGAGATAAGTGTATTATTAACAGAACATATTGTTAAGGTATTTTTATGTTGCTGTAGTGATTTGGGGAGGAAGAGTAGAAGTTTGTTTTTAGGATTGAGAAGTAGTCGATTATTGGTCAGCCATTTTTCAAATGAAAGGAGGAAATCTTGAGTAAGAGAAAGGAGGTGGGGAAGTTTATCAGAGCATGAGATAATAGTGGAGTCATCTACATATTGTATTAGTAAGGAGTTTGGATAGGACGTGTGTAGGTTATTTGTAAAGATATTAAATAGGAGAGGTCCAAGGACTGACCCTTGGGTAACACCTGTTTGAATTGAAAGGAAGGGGAAGGCGGCAGAAAACCATTTGACGGATTGGAATATGTTGGGGAGGTAACTGGAGCACCATAGTATAGCAGAAGAGGAGAGGTTAAGGGAAGAATGTTTTGACAGCAATAGGGTATAGGTAGAGTAGGAATTGAAGGAGTTACAGTCAATACTGGCATCACCTAGGATGATAGTCTCATAATATGATGATAGTCACATAATAGATGTTTTGACATGCCCAGAAGAGAAAGTGTTTGAAGGTAGGGATGTTGTTGCCAGGTATGATATAAATTGCTACTATGTCTACGTTTTTTGTGATTATTTAATTTAAAGGTAGCAATAACAAATTTCAGCTGTATGGAAACTGGGAGGATATATAGGTAGAGGATAGGGAGAAAGTTTGTCAGAATTTGTTTCCTGTGTTGACTGAGGCGGAGAATGCTGTAACAAGGGGGGAGGATTTCAGAGTCTGTAAGTGGGGTTGTAACCATGTTTCTGAGAGGATGGAGAATGTCAGGGCTGTAGAGAGAGATAAGGTCATGGAAAGAAGTAACTTTGTTAGCCATGCTTTGAATATGGAGGGAGAGTATTTTCAAGGTTTGGGGTGTGAGGTTGAGGAGTTTGGGTAGGGGGATTTAGGGGCAGAGGAGGAACAATGGTCAGGTAATGTAGGGGAGGTGTTAGACGAGTGCATATGGATACCTGTGGTTGGGCTTTAGGGTGGGCCAAGTTTGGGCTGAATATCGCCGGGCAGCAGAAGGCTTGGAAAGGAGGTTTTGTATGCTGTGGTAAAGGGGCTGTAGAAGAGAAGTTTGAGTTTAGGATTTGTGGGGGGAAGAATTATTTTAAATTTATTAAGAGAGTCTGAAAATGAGTTAACAGTGAGGGAACTATTGAGAAGTTTATAGAGGTTAGTGGATTGTAGTGATTGAGGGAGATGGTAGGAGAAGCGTGGGAGTGGTGGCAGTGGGAGTGATAGGAGGTGGAGTAGGAAAGAGTGAGTAGGAGGAGGGAGTTAACTAGGATAAGTAACATATTGGATGTTGAGCAACAGTAGTGATGATAGTTAAGTGTTAATTAGATTAATAGGGTTAATTAGAGTTAGAGTACAGTAATAGTGTTAATTAGAGTAATAGGGTGGAGGAGGTCGTTTTGAGTGGCTGGATAGCCTGAATTTGGCTGGAAGTAAGAAACTGAGTTGTTGTGGGGGTGTAGTTAATTAAAGTGAATGTATAAATTTGAGGAAAGTGGGGGTGGGTAGGAATGGGAGTAGGGTAGAGGAGTGAGCCTGAACAAAGTGATGGTGAACAGAGCAGGTTGAACCAGGACTTGCAGAAAGCTGTGAGATAAGAAAAACAATTAACCAGCTAGCCCAGGTCAGTACCTAAAGGTGTATTTTTATCTATGGGAACTCAAAATCAGAGTTAGTAGAGCATCAGGGAAGTAGACTATAAATTAAATGCAAAGCTTTGGAAAACTGTATATTTTTTTTGCAATAAATGGGAGGAAAGGGGGGGTTCAATAGTGTGCACAGCAGAACCACCGATGGGAGTATCACAGTGACAAGAATATATTAGACCTACACTGCTCACAGTCTGTTGGTTTATTTAGCCATTATCTATCTTTGGTTTAACCAGTGTATTGCTTAATTATTTAGCTTTATTGACATTATCTGAATATATTTAGTTGTTTTGATTCAGACTTGTGTGTTAGGTTTTAAATTATATTTTATTTATTTTCCAATTATGTCCATTCCTGCTTAATTAGTGTAGATTGTGATATACTTGAATTACTTCCCAAGTAAAAAACACTTTATGGGATGGCATATCTCCAGCCATTTGTCTGAGGTTAGTAACAACATCAAGATCATGCATTTCAAGTCTTTTCACTCCAGGATAATCCTCTCACAATAATTAAGGCAGACCTTTGATAGTTCTTATGCTATGATGGGGTGTTGGGTGTTCCATCACTTCATATTTCAAGGCAACAATGATTATTACATGCACACACACACAACAGTCAGGCATATACTGTGCCTAGCATGTATTACATGCTTCTGTTGCACCAAAGAGCAGAATGTTTTATGCTGATTAATTCACTTTATAGTTATGCATCATTAGTCAGTTCTAGCTCTGTGTTTGGCACTGCAAAGGATTATGCTTGGGGAACACATTCCTCAAAAAATGTCTTTTATTTTTTGTAATCAGGGGAAGTAGATAAAGTACATTACACTCCATTCTTTCTATCAGCACCACCCATAGTACTGTTGTTTGCTCCAGGAACAAGGTATATTCCACAGAAGCAGAGGCATTAGCTGTCATCAGCCACTGTACTCTGATTCAGTAATCCTTGTACAAGCAATACAATTACAAAAATACAAAGTGCAGCATTTCAGCCATCAACATAAATACTCTGCGAAGAATGGCAAAGACAAAGCTATGGAAGGCATCACATATCATAAAAGCTGACTAGCAGGAAGGGAAAAGAGGCCAACATAAGACTTTAGACTGTGGGATGGATTCATGAACTCCTACACTAAGTGCACCCTAAGTGTACATGATCTGTATTCAAGAGCATCCCTACCTCATTTTGTGTGCTGTCTATTCACTCAGAATGATTATATT
Source organism: Protopterus annectens (assembly GCF_019279795.1). Taxonomy (NCBI): domain Eukaryota; kingdom Metazoa; phylum Chordata; order Ceratodontiformes; family Protopteridae; genus Protopterus; species Protopterus annectens. The sequence continues at coordinate 629,378,046 of NC_056748.1, read as the reverse complement.
AAGTGCAGACATAGTCTACACTTTGTGGTAACCATTATGAATTCTCCTCAATATTTAAGGCTGCTAAAAAATTGGCAGGAAACAAATAGGAGGAAGAATGTGGGTTGTATACTTAGTAAAGGCATTCATGAATCTGGCCCTGTGTTTTTTTTTTTTTTACAAATTCACTGACACAGACACAGTCACATAAAGCAGAACATCATGGGTTTTCTCTGAACTAAGCCAGGAGCTCTTCTCAGTAATGTAAAGTTCTCAGTAATATAAACTGATATGACCATTTTCTTTATAGGTAGACAAATACAGTTGACTACAAAGGCCTGTCTGTCCATCCTTCAAATGCCTAGGTCTCACCAGAAACAGTCAACACAGGAGGCATTTATGTATTTTCTGCAACAGCAAAGTTTAATGAAAGCTATTCAATCAGCATAGTTATGGAAAACTGAAAGAAAATTGATAAAATATCTAGAATTACATACCTTCCAGATGGAATCAAATGACATTTCATCATTTCCATGGAATTTACTGGTATGCATAGAAAAGATCAAATAAAACATGCTCGGAGAACTTACATTTCCTGCTCATTAATTTGCAAAATCAACAAGACTCACAACATCTGCTAGACTTTCTTAAGACATTATCCATGATATCAGCTAGATTTTTCACCAGATTAAAAATATACACAGTACAGTGGGATAAGCCAATTTACCATAACATTGGGCATTTAAATGATCACTGCTGGCATAGCCTTAGCTACATGGGATATATCCTGCCAAGGGTATAACAGCTGCCCAGCTCCCAAAGCTTCAGGCCACCTTCCAAGTTTCCAAACTGTTAGGGCCAAGTCCATCAGAGCTTTTATGCCAGCAGAAAGAGGGAGGCTGAGCCCATAAAAAACAATGCTAGGAAGAACAAAAAATGAATAAATAACTACACCCTAGCATAAACAACATTTAAAAAAACAAGGGTGTAGAGGGAGGCAGGGAATGGCTCCTGCAGAAAAGACAATTCAAATATCTACTGATATTGTAAGTTTACTTACACAACTGTTCTGTGGTCATAAGATTGATCACTGCTGCAGTAGTCTTAGCTGTATGGGAAGACTACTCTATCTTATTACATTTGGGAAGTGGAAGAAGAAGAGTCCAGAAGCCCCTTGAGACTGGTAATTACAAAGCCTAATCTAGATCTAGAGAAGAATTCAAGCTTATAATTCTTTGTAGAAGTATGCAGAGAGGACCAAGTTTCTGCTCCTAGAATATGTCTAGAATCAAATCCTTTCCAAAAAGGTCTAGATAAAGCCATGGCCCTGATAGAGTGGACCTTGGCCCTGCATGGATTTGTTTTGTTGTGGTGAGTATAACAAAAGGTAATAATCTTAGACAACCATCTGTAAATAGTCTGCTTTGAAACAGATTTTCCCTTCTTATCTTCACAGAAATAAACTCTTGATCCAAATATCTGAAAAATTTACTTTTGTCAAGATAATACATGAATTGTCTGTTAACGTCCAAGGTATGTAGTATCCATTCTCCCTTATTTCTGGTTCAGGAATGAAAATGGGGAGATGGACAATTTAGCTTAAAGTAAACTCAGATACCATTTTAGGCACAAAAAAAGGAGAATTAGTTCTCAAAGAAACCCTGTCCAGAATAACTTGCAACTTAGATAATAGTCTTTCAAAGCTCATAACAATGAATAAAACTGTTTTCCACATTAAGAATTTCATGTCAGCCAGGTTAGCTGGTTAAAATGGAACAAGTATTAGCTTCTCTAACAGAAAATTTAGATCCGAAGGAGGGGCCACAGATTTTCATGGAGGCCAGTTATGAAAAATCCCTTTCAAAAACATTTTTACTTGAGACTGCATTACAAAATGATGATGCATCGACAGGCAAACCAAAATGGCCAATAAATTAACCTTGACAGAGGAATAAGAAAAGCCATAGGATAGTAACTAGCATAAATATTTTAAAAACAGATAACAGCTAGCCCTGAATGAGTGCTCCTTATGTTGTTGCACCAACAAGAAAAACATATCCATTTTCTAATGTATGATTTTTAGTATGATGCTTTTTTGCTTTCATTAGTACTTGCTACATATCCTCTGCAAAGAGGTGCCTGAACGTAATTAAGACCCTATAATCCAGGCGGTCAACTGAAGTTGATTGTTGTCAGGGTATATCAAACAATCTTGTTCATATGTGAGTACATCTAGTCTGTGAGGAAGCTTGTGGTAATTGCTTCTGGCAATTTCCAAAAGGAGGGGAAAACCATAATTGTCTGGACCTGAAAGGAGTCACCACAATGATCTTGGGGGATTCCTTCTTAATATTCAGAAGTACAGTGGATATTAGTGGAAAGGGTAGAAAACATAAAAGAACATTTCTGTCCAAGAAAAAGCATCTGCTTTTCAGGGCTTCTTGTATGGAGTCCTTAGAGCAGAATCTTGTCAGCTGATTTTTCAGAGAGGAGGCAAATAGGGCTACTTGAGGAACTCACCACATATGAATCAAATCTTGGAAGACCACCGATCTAGTTTTCATTTGTTGAGGGTCTGCCCTTGTTCTTCTCATCATGTCTATCACACAATTTTGCTCTGATGTAATACAGGATGCTTGTAGAGTAAGATTGTGCTGTGAAGCTATATCTCAAGCTAACACGTTTAGCCTGCAAAGAGGGTACAACTTGGTTCCCCCTTGCTTGTTGATGTACCACATGACTGTGGTTTTGCCTGTAATAACCTGAAGAGGTCCTGGGAACCAAAGAAATTGTAAGATTAAACGCCTTGATCAGGACAATCATTTCTATTATATTTATGTATTTGAGTCTGTCCTTGGTCTCTCACATACCTTGTGCTTTTCTCCCTCTTGAAAATGCTTTCCAAGGAAAGAAAGAGGCATCTGCTGTAACTGCTTTGAAACAGGGAGGGAACAGAGGAGATTTGGATTAAAGGTATCTGTTGTCTCTACTGAGTGATTTCTGTTCTGACCAACCCCAGCATTGGGATTTGAAAAGACAAAGGGTGTTGGTGCTGGGATGAAAGAGATGTTCAATACCACTGTATCTTTGTCATGTAAGGTTTTCCAGGGGTATGATGAGAATCATAGAAACAAAGAGACAAAATCCAGAGGTATTCTCTTGCGGTGACTAAAATCTGAGTGAATAAATATAGATATAGATCTATTTTTTTTCTGTGGAAGAAAAACCTCTGAAGTGATGTCTAATTCACATCCCAGAAACACAATCCTGTGAGAAGGAGTCAAGAAAGAATTTTGAATATTCTCTTGGAATCACATCTTGTAGAAGAGATTCCTCACCCAAGATAGAGATTCATGCCGCATTGAAAAATTTCTGCAAAGATAATCAAGTCATCTAATTATGGAAAACGTGGATACCCTGTAGCCTACAGTGAGCTATAACTGGAGCTGGATTATCTTGGTACAGTGGATAGTCCAAAGAGTATGGTGGATGACCAATAATGTGATTCAGGCACACAGAACCTTAAGAAATGCCTGAAATCTGGATAGAACAGGATGTGATAATCATCATTTAAAACGCTTGTTACCAAGAAATTTGAATGAGGAAGAAGAGGGAACATGTTGTGAAGTGATATAATTCTGAATATGGGCAAGTATTTTGTTTCTTCAGCCCTAAAAACATCCTAGAATAAATAAAACCTCTTTCCCATCTAGGAAGGGGAAACTGGTTCTATCCCTCCCAGGGACAGGATGTGATGAAGGACAGGTGGAAATAGGACTCTCATCTAGAGGATGAGGAATTACTCCCTGGAGGAGAGGAATTTCCTCCCATTTCCATTTGTAACCTTGATGAATAATCTTAAGAACCCAATTGTCTGGAGCTATCTGTTGCCAAAGAGAAAAGTGGATATTCAAAATGTTTGGAAGACATTGCAGTTTCCAGGGTAGGATGGAGGAATAAAGTCTCTTAAACAGTCATTCTGACTTATTAGGCTGTCCTTGGTTTTGTAAGTTGCCAAAATTCTTCTTGGAACCCCCATTGCCATTTCTTTTTAAACATCTTTACATGCATTTTATTGACACTGTGTATTATGTTTCTTACCAAAATTGGATGAAGAGTTAGAAATTCCCTTGGAAAATTTGGAAAAGGAGGGCTGAAAATTCTTGGAAATTCTCTGTATTTGCTTAACTTTTCATCACACTTTTTGTTCACCTCTGAAGCAGAAGGTCCAGAAACTAAATCTACATCTAAGGTGGAGTTTAAAATCTCATTTTTATCATTCAGGAGGTTCTGAAAATGCAGTCATGTGCATCTCCTCAAAGCAGTAACCGTGGCCACAGCCCTTTAATAAGTAACAGAGTAATACTTTAACTGTATACAATGAGTGGTGACTTGAACAGAAAAAAAAATATTTAAAGCACATTTTTCCTCAAGAAGAAATTGCAGACAAAACATTCCTCATACTTGTAGAATTAGTCAATACAAACTTAAACATATTAGCCAGACAATTCAAAATTCTGAAAATCAAAGTTGCAGAAGCATATGCTTTCCCCATACTTATGAATAATCTTCCCATTCTTATTATAAATAGTAGGATTGGAATTGACTAAGTTCTTAGAAGCTGAAGGATTACCTAAAGCTATAGTTACTGGATCAGGTTTGGGAAGAGTGTATAAAAACTTAAGAATGAGAAACTTTACACATCCCATAAAATGAACTGATTTTTAGGGGGCATCTGGCTGGCTAGTCTTGAAAATTTTAAAACGTACACATCTGCCAAGGCAGATAAAACTGGAGGAATGGATGCAGGTTTCGGAAATTCCTTCTGTAACATCTCATAATATTTTTTGTGGCACTGAGAAACTTCAGTGTTCTCCCACAGAAACCATTGGCACATTCCAAAAATAGTCTCAGAGTAAAAGAATCCCTCCACAGGGAAAATCAGAAATTGAGCTCTCCTCCAAGTCTAATTCAGAAGTTTAAGAAGAAAACATTGTATTTGTCCCTTCATCCTCATGTCCAGATTTAAAATCTTGAATCTCATCAAGAAAGGAACTATCCCTCTTTCTGACTTACAAGAATGACTAATAGCCTGACTTAAACCCTGAGCCAGACCCAATAAACTACTCCTTTTAAAGGAAATTTGAGGAGTAGATAAATGCTTAGTTTTCTGCTTCATTTTTTCAGGAAAGTTGGAGCCAACAGTGTTATTACTAGTGACAGTAGTCCCCAAGGATAAGCACAACATTCTGGCAAAACAGGGAAGCCTTTTCTGTTGTCTCTTCCAGAAATAATAAAAGTGTCTGAGGAGATCCCCAACAGCTGCAGAGGACGTGGCTAATCACGAGTCCATAGTGACTGTAGGTGCTATACCAGAGGGATTGGGGTAAAAGATGCGTAGTCTCAAGTACAAGGAATGTCCACAGCAGCTGGGGCAAATCACTAGTCTTCTGTCATAACAAAAGCAGTTTACTAAACGTTTTCTTTTTGTGGTTGGAAGAAGGAATAACTGTGGGCCTGTTTATAACATGGGAACGCCAGGGAAAACAAGCAGTAAATGTCGGTAAAAAAAGTCTTTAAAAGTAGTTTTTTTCCCAGATGAACACAGTAAAAAAAAGCATTTTAAAACACTTTGCCAGCCCTACAAATAAAATAAATACAATTTCTCTGCAGAAAAATGGTTTTCAGTTACTTAAAACAACTTTTAAACTGACACAAAAAAAAACAGCAATTCTCTGAAAGTACAATACAGTCTTTTGACAGTTTGTTAAAATACAAACTCCTAGCTTTAAAATAACTTTCCTAAAGAAGAACATATAAACAATAAGCAAAATTATTAAATGGATGTTATTTTCCCCAAAGGGAACTTATCTGCCCAGCAAAGTAACATCACAAGCTGACAGTCTATCCTTGAAAGCCTCAGAGAAGCGTACCTTTTGGTGGCGGTAAAGTTCTGAAGGGCTTGGTGCCCAAAACTGTCTTTAGTCAGCTCAGTTCCAGCTTGCTGACAGTTTAGGCACACAGAAGGTGTCTTGAGGCTTTGGAAGCTGACTGGTTCTTATATCCTTGGTAAGATACAACTGATATAGCTAAAGCTAATGAAGCAGTGATCAATAACTTGAGTATCATATTTTTCATTGTTAAAATCCCTAAAATCCCAAAATTCTTCTTCAAGCTAATAGCTTTTAATTATATAAATAACAGATTCTTAGCATACTCTAAGCACTTACAAAAACAAAATAATGCTGTAAAGGTATTTAATGTTATGTGGGTTGACTAATGTACATAAAATTTCTTTAGCCATTTTTTGCTCATTGTATGTATTGTTGTAGACTATAAAAATAAACGTACAACGCTCACACTATTCATTAGGACATTTGTATTTCATTTCTCTATTAAACACATCTCCTTCTGGAATAATGACATTTATATTTTGGAAAAACAGATTACACAAAAGCAAACTATTTGTTTTGTACAATTAAAATCTGCTAACATTAATTACAGCATGGACAATTATCATCTGATCTCTGCCGTATAAACATGGGGACACTAATACTCCTTCATAGCTTTTGCTCATAAATGCAGAAGACAGAGAGAACCATAAAGCCATTTGGCTAATCCTGAAATAAATATTCATTCTGCAGCAGTTCAGATAGTGGGATTTGCAAACAAAGAGCATTAATGAGCCATGTCTGCTTTATCTCATTGTCACAATAAGGATAATAAATTCATGAAGTATACTTTGCATAGTAAAATGCTTTTAGACTAAGCAAAACTATCTTCACAGCCTACACAAATCAATATCTTATAGACTATGGAACTAAATTCTGTAATAATGTATGATTCAATATGTTGCTGACTTTTTAAAAGACTTGATAAACAAGCTACACAAACAACAAATGACAACCTACAGTAGTTTCAAATTACTTTTTTATTGTAAAAATGGTATAGTTGTAGAATACTAAATGAAATATCCCAGGATCATTATGTTAATCTCTACTCTGTTTTCACTATTCCATACAATATTTTAATAATGTTTAAAACAATCTTCCAGTTATATTTTAGTTTCATAAATAAATTTCTGTGAAGTATGTCACAAATCAGACTGACTATTCCTTTGCATGGATATGTAATAAATTACTGTTTGGAAACAGGCAAACAGATGGGTCAGCTATTCATATCCATAGTGCATAGAGAAATGACAAACCATTTGGGTTTGGCGTGCCAAAAGCTCCTGGCACAAAATAAATCAGTGCACTTCACATGAGTAATGGATGCAAAAGCAATGTCTTTGGTAAGTCGGGTGTTTGTGATCGCTGACGTGTCGCCCAAAATGTTGTGGCATGTTACCTTTGGCACGTGTGTTATAGATTCAGCATCACTGCTTTAAGGAGTTGTGTCCCCTATGGCTGATCTCTGTTATGAC